>NC_056734.1:778499750-778594750 GCF_019279795.1 Protopterus annectens
TCGTTCATTCCAGCGCAGGTCAGCATTTTATCAGATACTTTAATTGATATAAGAACTTTCGCCCGTAACTTAGCACTAAAAATGTTTTTTAAAAAAGGACAACATAATATGGACATTAATAATGATATGAAAGTAGAATGCTTTAAAAGAAAAAGTTTATTTACACCTGCAATGCATCCACTTATTGAATGTTTTATTAGGGCTTGTGAGACAGATTTATATAGCTATTATATGAAACAAAGTAATAATTCCTCTTTGAATTTCTTTAATGTTACAAAAGAAGAATGGTCATCCATAAATGGCCTAACTAAAAATGATAATGTCACTATCAGGCCAGCAGACAAAGGAGGCGGCATAGTGCTGATGAATACTAATGAATATATAGAGCATATGAATTTAATGTTGCAAGATAATGTTACTTACAAGTTGATTGATTTGAAAGCAGTAGAGAAAATGGTATATCAAGTACATCAGGAACTATATGAATTAATGATATGTAGACAAATTAATTATGAATTGTATCTATTTTTATTAATTGAACATCCCACCATACCATACATCAAAGGTCTCCCCAAGATGCACAAGGGCACTTTACCTCCACCTTATAGACCTATAGTGGTAGGTCACAATTGGGTCACAATAAATATATCTATATTCATTGAGAAAAAATTAAAACCTCTTGTCTCCACCATTCCAACTATTCTGAGGGATTCACTACAACTTATAGACAATATAAAGAATTTAGGAAATAATATATCTGATTTACATCTTTTAGTCACTTTAGATGTGAAGAATCTTTTTACTGCAATTCCGAATTCCTATGGACTGGAGGCCATTAGGGCTTTACTAAATAAAAGCAAGAAATACAACAATAATGAACAGATCTTACTGAATGCACTATTAGAATTAGTATTGAATAATAATGCTTTAAATTTTAATGATAGAGTCTACATTCAACAGTGGGGGGTAGCCATGGGCACCCCCTGCGCAAATGCATATGCTAATCTAGTAATGCGTAATTGGGAAACTTCTTGCTTATTTACCCATAGGGCCTTTCAAAAAGTCCTTATGTATTATAGATTTGTAGATGACATAATATTGTTATGGAATGGAAATATTGATGAATTAAAAAATTTTATATCGGAATTAGAAGATACCACAAATTTTCTAAAATTCTCAATTGAATACTCTATAACTGAGATTAATTATCTAGATTTGAACATCAGAAAGGATGGAAAAGGTGGACTTATAACATCACTTTTCAGAAAGACATGCTGGAAGAATACGTTGTTACAATACAACAGCATGCATCCCAGATTTACTTTTAGGAATATTGTCAAGGGGCAATATATGAGAATTTAGAGAATATGTCAGGAAAAAGATGAACGAAACAAAGAATTCAACAATCTGGAGAAATTGTTTCTACATAGGGGATATGACCCAGAAATGATAAGTAGAATAAAGGATACTTTTTTGGAAGAAAAAACTGAAAATCAATATACCTATCACCTTCCACATAAACACTACTACCAACAATATGATACACGCAGAATAGACAATAAACATATAGTAAATATTATAAATAAGAATTGGTATATTTTGACTACAGATGAAGAAATTAAATCATTGATAGGTATAAAACCAACTTTCACTTACAGGAATATGAAAAACCTAAAAAGGATATTATGTATAGAAAAAAAGCCAACACCATCTAATGGATTTCATACAAAGAAAAAAGAAAAAGGTACATATCCCTGTGGAAGATGTAACTCTTGTCAATGGATATCAAAAAACATATTATTTATACATCCAGAATTACCATATAAATTTGAACCCAGATTTACAGCCTCATGTGAGGATATGAATGTTATTTACCTTGCAAACTGTGAATTATGTTCAGTATTCTACATAGGTATGACTACGAGGAGACTAAGAGATAGAATACAGGAACACATATATGCCATTAAGAAGGGAGACCCTAAAAATGCCCTTGCCAAACACATCTTAGAGAATCCTGAACACATGTTTAATTTCAGGATATTACAAAAAATGGAGCTTAATATGAGAAAAGGGGATAATTTTAATGACCTAGAAAGCCTAGAATTAAGCTTGATATTAAAATTTAGAGCTCAACATTATCCTGGCTTAAATACATATATTAGCATCAGATCTATATTAAAGAAAAGGAAATATAAATGAAACATAAGACATTTTTAAAAAGTTTCACATCCATGTATATGGACTTGTAGTATCCACTGTATGTATATACTCATTAGATTATTTATTATACATATTTATATATATATATATATATATTTATATATTTACATATTTTATGCATATATTTTTATATTTACATACATTTTTATATTCACATATTTATATATTTTTAAAGTCATATCTATATGATCTACATGTATTTAAACAATACAATATACAAATATATTTTATACCATGGATCTGATGATTTTTACGTATTTATTATATTTATTTATGGATACATATCACTATTTCCATTAATTTATTTATATGACATATAGACATTTATAGCTTGACAATATCTATACCTGATATACTTCTCTACACTTACAATACAGAGTTCAGTCAAACACAGCACTGATATATACATCATAGCACAAATACATTGTAGGTATTTGTGGAGTAGTAATGACTTAATATCCATCAACTAAACGTTATAGAAAGTGCATCATTAATTATGAGCTTATTAGTACTATATATATATTTATACATATTTATACATTTTTTATTTAACTAAATGTTATTGTATTGATAGTGCATTTTGAATGTAAATTATTGTATGAAACATTTACATAAAACAGCTTATAAAACAGCTCACGTTTTATCATAATCAGTAAATATTATCATAAACAGTAAATGTTATAATATGCTGCTGATAAACTACTTAATTGGTTTTATTCTGAATTAATTGAACAATTAAAGTTTTTAATTTGATTGGGAGTGATATAAAATGATGCTAAGAGCACCTGTATAATGAATCTGAAGAAGCGTGCCTTTTTGGATGCACGCGAAAGCGCTCATTTCGTTGTAACAAATAAAGTGTGGATTTTTACGTGGTGGTTTGACTCCATTTCTTTCATTCCTGTTTCCCAATTATACTGATTATAGTTTACAGAAGGTCATTTGTGCCAATGTTATAAAGGTATGAAGTTACATTCCAATAATGATGAAAACCTGACAGTATTGTATATTTGGGAAGTATATTTTTGAACCCACAACTGATGTCTACTCTCAAAAGTGTACTGTTCTTTTGTCCTACAGACAACTGTATACATACTTTCCTTTTACAGTTTAGAGATGCATGATCACTGGTATTGAGAATATGGCACCATTGCTTTGTGCTACAGATTAAGGCATGCATAGATTATTTTTCATTTGGGATATGCATGCTCAATATGATACAACTGAATTAAATACCAAGTTAGCAGTTCTTAACTTTTAATGGTACAAAATTACTATGCAAATTTTTATTATTATTATTACTATTATTATTAAAAGACTATTTAGACAGTACTTTTCTGATACATACATACCACATGTTTCTTGCATCCTTGCTAAATGTGTGGCATGAGACTGTACATTTGATGCTTGCTCTGCACCACCTGTGAAAAAAACAGAACAGAACACCATTATGAATACCAGTCTTGACTGTATTCAGCATTTAACTCTTACAGTTACTCACTGAAATTGATACTTACACATCTGTGGGGTGTCCCCTGTACAAAATTCTCCAGTACAAAGGTTGAGGGTATCTTGCTTCCTCCTCTGGAGGTCATCAAAGTGATATCTACATTACTCACCAGTGTGGGGTATGTCTGTAACACTGTTTAAAGCTCTGGCAATACTATTCCAGACTTCAGACTTAAATAATGAGCCAAGTAATCCTGCTGCAGCAATGTGGGCCAATGCTCCTTAACTATAGAGTTCAACAAAAATTGTGGACTCCTGGACACCCCATCTCTGAGCCTGAAAGCGCACACCCTCTCCAGTAACTCCTTACCTGCCTGCCATAGCTCAAGCTCAATGTATAATGTGGATTTCCTGACAATTGCATTTATATGCTATTTTTCCCACCTATTGCACATCTTGTCCTTATTAAAAGTCCACACATTTTGGCTTCACAACATTTGAAAACATCGCATATCACTTACCATCATGCAAACACAGTAAGTGACGGTGCACACTGGTGGTCACGGTGTTTGTGTGATGATAAGCAATGCACAACAGTGACAAACAATGGAATTTCTAGGTTATTAGGTCTACAGACACTTCTGTGAATGTGTTAGTCAAATGTACTGTACATCTAAGGTTCTCATACACTTACAGCTATTACCACAAGAAGATTGAGAAAACATTTGTGTATGTTCCATGTCATTGCTATAATCTGCAGTCTTACAACAGTAAAACAAAATTTGAAAACCCTGTACTAGAACCCTGTACCATATGCACTCCACACTTACACTTAACGCCTGCTACCATGGGATTAGTAAGATGATATCTGCTATCTTAGTAGTTATTGTAAAGTTCTCATTGTTAATCGTAGTGCAACGCCTTTTACTGTGCCTGCACAATGCACAATATTATTGAATGCATCCAGTTTGTATTTGTGATTGTCTGGGTCCTGTCTACAACCTGGGTTTTCCATTCCTCTAGTTTGTGTCCTGCTGTGCTTCATGAAAACCAGGTGAGCACAGCTAAGCATGTCCATGTCAAGGGGTGCATTGCTCAAACACTGGCGAAAATAAACATAAATAAATAAATTAATTAATTAAAACACAAAACGGAGACTGTCCAGGGTTTTGTAGCGTGTCCAGATATTTGCATCATGTTTTTGGCCTGCTCCTTGTCAAATGTGTGGTTTACTGGGAAATCACTGAAGAATGAAGTCAATATATAATGACATACATTTCTATTTTGTACTTCATATCCTACAGAAAATGCCTGCTAACACAAAGTAAATTGGTCCCTAGGTTTGGTTCTTTGTCCCACCATTAGTTTAGTGTTTCACCATATTTGTTGCACTAAAAGGCTGTGTGGAGCAATTCACATTCATTGTACAGGTTCTGCAGCCAGAAACACTCGCGCAAGCTGCAAAACTTTGCTTACACACAATGCCCATCATTAATATTCATGAAGTGATACCACGCGATGGGCAGTATTGCGTATGCGAATATACTTTGTGCAGGCTCTGTGTGGAACCTACATGGAGTTTATTAAATCCAAACCACAGTCTTTACATCAATGCAATAATATATTATGCACACAAACCCAGAATGATATTTTTTATAATGTTTCACAAATTGTCATCCCCTGGAAACTGTACAATTTACATGCATTTTGTCAACTTACTTTTGTTAGCTAGACATAAGCTTTCACTAACAGCAAAAAGTCCCTTTATATGTACATGCTTACTAAGATATTTACAGAAATATGCAGAATTATGACTATTTGTATAATTAACAGCACTAATAACTATGAATACTTCTCATGATATGCAATGTAGAAAGCAAATATCAATCACAATTTTCTTCAACATTATCTAAAGTTTCATCTGATGTCATGTAATAGTTTGCACATCATCCAGTTTTATAAAAATTAAGTAAACATGAAAGTATTTCATATTTTTAAAATTACTGGGAAAATAACTATAAATATCTCCAGGATAGTATACTGTAATTGCATATTGATAATGTACTTTTCCTTATTCCACCAGTGTGTTTCACTGTATGCCCCCCAATAACATGTAGGTCTTTTAGTTATGAAAATATGAAGGCGAATACGAAAACATCAATAATATGGTAAAATCAGTGGTTAATTTCACCCACTGAAAAAATTCTGAAAGTAACAGACTTAGAATCATTTTGTTAATTATACCTTGCACTTTCTAATACTGTCTAATCTTAATTGATGACTCACTTTGTTAAGGAAGACAGACTCAAAAAATATCTGGACACCATAAGGAACTATGGGTATTAACCAGAAAAATAGAAAGAAGGCATTTTATGGTTGAATGAGCTAAAAGTTTTTTTTTTTATGGCTCAGACCTTTAAAGTAGTTGACATGAAGTTATTGTGATTGCATCTTCTGATAAAGAACTTCTGACACTGAAATTAATCAAGTCACAATGTCTTTTTTGATTTACAATGCATTACATCATATTATTTTAGAATGTGTATTTAATTGCTTATAGATGATTGTTTTATATGTATAAAGAAATCTTACTTTATAATAAGCAGAAAAAGTGGCCAAAGCACAGTAGTTCCACATCATTTGCTGGAGTAATTTCAGTTTTAGTTGTGGATCTTGCTCATAGTCTATGGGATTAGCTTGTGGTTTTATTGTCATAACAGTAGATAAGGTTCATTAAATCCACACCATATGGGTGACTGGTGACATGGTGTGCATATGCAGTATTGATCTATTTAACTAAGGCAACAGGAGTGCATAATTTTCCAAAATCAATTTGCTCAGAATGGAGGCTAGGTGGAGTAAATTATCTCTCAGTAGCTTTGTAGTGGAGTAGATGAGTAGCTATAAGTCATTAACTATGTGGAGTGTTTTAGCTGCTTTTGCAGACTACATAACTGGAAAGAAAAAAAATATCTTCATCATGCTCAATTTTGCAGATAGGATGGCTTACAGCAATTATGGCATTAATAGCTGCTTTAAAGCTTCAATTTAAAGATAGCTTTAATGTTTTCATTCAAATGTGCATGTTGTGAAGGCTACCAACCTAGCTAGATAGAATTTTATAAATAATTATATGTCAGTGTAAATATTAATGTAATCCACAGGCTTGTTCTACAAATGTAAAGAGAACTATATGTTAGGATTAAACTATATGTTGTAGTGAGCTTCAAAAATGTAACCACAGTGCACCCTGCTGGAAGAAAGCTGATAAAGTAAAGCATTTTATGACTGTTTGATCTCAAGCTCGGAGACAGGATGTCTGGACTAAGGAATTCTTTCTATTGTCTTAGGACAAAGAGTTAATTACTAGATTTTACATATAAAATGTATTTTATTGCTGTGGCTTTTTGCAGGTGCAGATTGCAAAGAAAAATGTAAATTGTGAGTTTCTGTTAGCCTGGGAAGCTAAATCAGAACTGTTAAGAATGATGTAATCTGAAATGATTCAGCAGTACTGTGTGATCAATTTAAGACTTTCTCAGAGAGAAAGATAGAGCACTTTGGATTTTGGCTGAAGAACATTCACTCACCAGCACTTGCTCTGTAAGTAAGATATTTATTTAGAACAGTGATTTCTCTTAGAGATTGATAGAAATAGCCAGATTAGTCTAGCTGTTTAATATATTTACGTGAGGCTATTCTACAGTATTATTTTAAAGCATTTTCCTGTGATCTCCGTACTCTGTAATGTTATTGTGTTGAAGTAATAAGATTTGTCTTGTGTTTTTATTATTTGTTATTAAATATTTTTAAACCTCTCAACCGTGGCTGTTTAGTGTAAAGGTAATTTAAGCTCTTAGAGTACATTGCATGTATTCGGTGATACTGTCCAAGCCACTCCAATAGCTTTATCCCTGAGTCACACTTACTATTTGGATAACAGTAATACTACACAGTGAAATTGGTCACCTTTTGGGAAGAACCTTATTAGTAGCTAATAAAAGTAGCTGGTGGCAGTGATTACTACCTTACAGCCTGACAGAAGGGGGCATAGCTGGAGAACCTGTGCCAGCCTTCCCCAGGAGTGTCTCTGTGTTTGTATATAAACCAAATCTCAAACTGTGTGTGTGTGTGTGTCAGCTACTTGAGCAGGGATATGAAGCACTGGTTGAACAGCTAGGGTACTGGAGGTTTTGGCTGACTATTCGGCTGGGATCTGAACCCTATAGCTGTGCCAGTGGGGGGTCTTATTGAGGATCTGGAGAGAAAATGAGAAACCAACCCCAAACTGACTGTGATCCCTGTGTGCTCTTAAGGGAAATTGTACTTTACTGTATGTGTACTTGTTATCTTTCCAAATGTGCACGCCCCTCACTGGTGCTAGTGGTGAGGATTGAGGCTCCTTGATTACTGGGCCAGTGCATGGGCATCACATATTAATTGTTTGACAGTGGTGGGATATCCACATCAATATTAATTGTCTGATAGTGGTGAGTTAGCCACCTCACATACGAATTGTCTTGTAGTGGTGTGGATAGTGAATTCCTGTAACTTGAGTACAGTGATCACTGTAGGTGTTTTTGTACTCAAAATCAGCCACTCAGTGAATATTCAGACTTCAGATCACAATTGTTTTATTGCTTTTGTTAGCTTAGTTAGTCAAGGAGACCAGGCAAGCATATCAGCAGAGGAGTATGGCAAGCTGACAAGGAACCAGTTGGCTGAGATGTGCCATGCTAAGGGACTGGTGCATGGAAACAAGACTAAGGCAGACATGATTTCAGCTTTGGTCACAGCTGCATCAGAAAACAGCAATCAGGAGGATGATCAGACTGATCGTGGAGATGTACAACACTCAGAGAATGGACCGCTTAGCCTTTCTGCAGAGGACTTAAAAATCCATCTGAGCTAAATACACTTGAGTTGGATGCCAGGTGTTTGGAAATGGAAGCTGTGGAGAAGAAGAGGCAGAGGCAGCATTAAAAAGAAATGCTGACTCTTTGCCAGAGTCACAGAGGTAATGGGGAAGGGAGTAACCGGATCCCAGAAGCACAAAAGGTCAGTAAATTTCTTCCACAGTTTACAGAGGGGGATAATTTTCATAGTTTCATTCATATGTTTGAGAAGGTATGTAAACAGTATGATGTTGAACAAAGGCTCTGTATACGGTTTCTGACCCCCCTTACTCCATGGTAAAGCTGTAACTGTGCTGTCTAAATTATCTGATTGCAAATTTGTTGATTATACTGCTGTTAAGAACTGTTTGCTAGAATTGTTTAAGCTAACACCTGAAGCTTATAGAAAAAAGTTTTGTGAGCATAGATGCAAGTGTGTGTGAATACTTTGCAGAACTGAACACTTATTTTTATAGGTGGATGAGTGGATGTCAGGTCACCACTTTTGAAGGGTTGCAGAGATTTGGTGAGGGAACAAGCCCTTAGCACTTTGCCTGAGGACATGAGGATCTGGTTAGCTGATAGACAATGTGCTACTTCAGATGAGTTGGGGAAGAATGGAGAGCTATACCTAGCAAGCAGTGCATCCCTGCACAGGAAAGGGACCCTCAGTACTTGCTCATGGGTCTAAGGGAACCCCATGGTTGGCAGTCCAGACTGCCCCAACAAAATCTGACAGTAGCAGTGGAACCCACTAGTCCAAGTACATATCCAGGACCTATGGTTAAATGTTTTGAATGCAACCAGTGGGGCCATGTGGCATATAGATGTCCACGGAGGCAAGGTGGTGAACAAAAGGTGAGGGAGCCAGTAAGTGGGAGGGACAAAATAACAATAGTAGGTTGTCTTGAGACAACAGGGGTACCAAACTACTATCTTGCAGATGTCCTGATAGGGAAGGATTTTGATGAGGCAGTACCATGTGTTTATGCAGTTACATGCAGTCAGGCTTGGAGACAAGCATGTGGGTCTGGTAGCCTGGGGGAGACCCAGTCAGACCTCATACTTGCAGCCAGGACTGGTGAGGTGATTATTTCAGGGAGGGAGCTACAATGTAGCAGTGAGACTGAAGGTGAGACACAGCTACTTGTGGGTACTGATGTTCCCCTGGACAGAGTGACTGCAAAGGTAGATGTGAGTGTACCCAGGCTGACAGTTAGACACTTCTGCCAGAGGATGACATACTTCCTGTGGAAGGGGAGCTGGGAAGGGTTACAAAGAGAGAGTTGAGACAGGCTCTGCTTTCTGACCCTACATTGCAAGGTCTGAGGCAGGTAGCTAGTAAGGCACCTGATTCTCAAGGGAAGGGGAAATCTGTATACTGAGACAAAGGTTTACTGCATAGAGAGTGGACCTTTAGGGAGGACTAGAAGGTGAGAGGACACAGCAGTTGCTAGTGCCTAGAGCCCACCATCTGGTGTTTCTAGCCATAGCCCATGATATTCACTTTTCAGGTCATACGGTCATAAACTGTGCAAAGAGATGTATTATGCAGAACTTTTATTGGCCTGGAATTTCCAGAGCTGTAACAGGGTACTGCAGGAACTGTGAGCAGTGTCAAAAGGTGGGCAAGGTAGGAGACAAGGTGAGAGCTCTTTTGATGCTTTTGCCTGTGATTGAAGAACCATTTCGGTGAGTAGCTATGGATATTGTGGGGTCTCTGAGTACCCCAAGTTCCACAGGGAAAAAGTATATCCTAGGGGTAGTAAATTATGCTACAAGATACTCTGAGGCAGTGGCTTTGTCCTACATTGAGGCAGAAAAGGTGGCAAAAGCTTTGTTAGATATTTTCAGCAGGGTAGGTTCACTAAAGAAATATTGACTGACAGAGGTGCCAATTTCATGTCAGACCTATTGGCTTGTCCGTGGAAGTACTGGGGGGTAAAGCACCTGAAGACCACCTCCTACCAACCCCAGACTAATGGTCTTGTTGAGAGGTTAAACTCTACAATCAAGTTCATTCTATGGGCATTTGCAGACCAGTTTAAGAGGGACTGGGACAAATATTTTCCCCATCTGTCATTTGCTTACAGAGAGGTTTCCCAGGAATCCACATATTTTTTTTTTTGGCTTTTGAGTTGCTGTATGGGCATAGGGTGAGATGGCCTCTAGATTT
The DNA here is from genome assembly GCF_019279795.1 of Protopterus annectens. NCBI lineage: Eukaryota > Metazoa > Chordata > Ceratodontiformes > Protopteridae > Protopterus > Protopterus annectens. The sequence continues at coordinate 778,510,491 of NC_056734.1, forward strand.
CATTTGTGATGAGTGGGAAGATGAATGTAAATCCCACAAGGAATCTGTTTTGGCATATATCCTAAACCTGAGGACAAGGCTCAGGTAACTCATGGGCTTGGCCCAGGAGAATCTGGCAGAAGCCCAACAACAGACAAAGGTCTGGTATGACAGGAATGCTCGAGCTAAAGATTATGCTGTAGGGCAGCAGGTAATGGTTCTCATTCCTGTCAGACACAAGAAGCTGAAAGCAGCTTGAGAGGGACCCTAAAATGTGGTAAGAAAGATAAGCGATGTTAACTAAATGGTAGAACTGCTAGTCAGGAGGCAGGGGCACAAATTGTACCATGTTAACATGATGAAGCCTTACCATGATAGGGAGGCCCTTGTGCTGAGTATTTGCAGTGGATTGTAGGAGGAGTCTGAGGGAAATTTGGAGACTGATCTCCTCGGTGAGGCTCAAACTGACACGTCAGTGGAAGGGGTAGCAATGTACCAGCAGCTATCTCCTACCCAGGTTCGAGAAATCCAAGCAATGTTATAGGAGTTTGGGGACGTGTTCACTGGTAAACCAAGGTGCACCCACCTGGTGCAGCACCAGGTGGATACAGGACACAAAAGGCCTATTAGGCAGGCCCCTTACAGGGTGCCTGAGAGTCAAACAGACTCTGAGGGAGAAGATACAGGAAATGTTAGAACTAGGGGTAATTCAAGAGTCCAACAGTCCCTGGGCTTCCCCAGTCGTGCTGGTGCCAAAGAAGGATGGCAGCATCAGGTTCTGTGTGGACTACAGGAAATTAAATAATCACACAGAGTCAGATGCTTACCCCATGCCAAGGTCAGATGAAGCCCTAGAGCAGCGGGTAGGGCTAAGTATCTTACCACCATTGACCTTACCAAGGGTTACTGGCAGGTGCCCTTGACTCCCAGTGCTAGAGAGACATCAACCTTTGTGACTTATTTTGGTGTGTATGAATTCACAAAGATGCCCTTTGGGAAGAAAAATGCCCCAGCAACTTTCCAGAGGCTGGTAAATCATATCCTAGCAGGAGCAGGAGGGTTTGCCCTTGCTTAACTAGATGATATTGCCACCTACAGCCATTCCTGGCAGGAGTGCCTTCAACATGTAGGGGAGGTGCTGGGCAGACTACAGAGGGCAGGGTTGACCATTAAGTCGAGCAAATGTCAAGTGGATATGGCAGAGGCCTCCTACCTGGGACATAGAGTGGGGAATGGTAAGATCAGGCCAGAACCTGCCAAAGTAGAAGCCTTTCAGGCATCGCCTGCACCTGTTACCAAAAATCAGGTGAGGGCATTCTTATGGACAGCAGGCTACTACAGAAAGTTCATTCTCAGTTATAGTACCATAGCTGCTCCCCTCACAGACTTGACAAGGTAAAACAGGCCAGATAAGGTAGTGTGGACCACACCATGTGAGCAAGCATTCCAGAAGCTTAAAGAAGCTTTGGGGGGGACCCCCTGTGTTAGCCAGTCCAGATTACAGCAAAGAATTTCTTGTGCAGCTGGATGCTTCAAACCATGGTGTGGGGGCTGTACTTAGCCAGATTTCATTAGCGGGAGAAGAGCATCCAGTAGTTTATTTCACTCGTAGGCTCCAACCCAGGGAGGAATGCCATGGAGCTGTAGAAAAGGAATGTCTAGCCATAGTGTGGGCACTGCAGAAACTTCAGCCTTATCTGTATGGAAATAAAATTCACTGTAGTTAGAGACCACAATCCCCTAACATGGTTACACCAAGCCAGCCAGCAAAATGCCAAATTGCTAAGATGGAGCCTAGGGTTGCAAGCATATGATATGTCAGTGCAGTATCACAGTGGGGTTAGCAACCCAAACACAGATGGGCTCCCAAGACAGGGAATGGAGTAAGGTATATTCAGATAGAACTAACCCTCTCAAGCAATGTTTCTCAAGGGTCAATTGAAAAACTAGCTTGAGTTCTCCGGGAAGGGGGGGTGTTATGTGAAGGCTACCAGCCTAGCTAGATAGAATTTTGTAAATAATTCTATGTCATTGTAAATATTAATGTAATCAACAAGCTTATTCTACAAATGTAAAGAGGCCTATATGTTAGGATTAAACTATATGTTGTACTGAGCTTCAAAAATGTAACCACAGTGCACCCTGCTGGAAGAAAGCTGATTAAGTAAAGCATTTTATGACTGTTTAATCTCAAGCTCAGAGACAGGATGTCTGGACTAAGGAATTCTTTTTATTGTCTTAGGAAAAGAGTTAATTACTAAATTTTACATGTAAAATGTCTTTTATTGCTGTGGCTTCCTACAGGTGCAGATTACAAAAAGAAATGTAAATTCTGAGTTTCTATTAGCCTGGGAAATTAAATCAGAATTGTTAAGAATGATGTAATCTGAAATGACTCAGCAGTACTGTGCTATCAATTTAAGACTTTCTCAGAGAGAAAGATAGAGCATTTTGGATTTTGTCTGAAGAACATCTACTCACCAGCACTTGCTTGATCTGTAAGTAAGATATTTATTTAGAACAGTGATTTCTCTTAAAGATAGACAGAAATAGTCAGATTAGTCTAGCTGTTTTCTATTTTTATGTGAGACTATTCTACAGTATTATTTTAAAGCATTTTCCTGTGATTTCTGAGCTCCGAAATGTCATTGTGTTGAAGTAATAAGATTTGTCTTGTGTTTTTATTATTTATTATTAAATATTTTTAAACCTTTCAACTGTGGCTGTTTTGTGTAAAGGTGATTTTAAGCTCTTAGAGTACATTGCATGTATTCAGTGATACTGTCCAAGCAACACCAATAGCTTTATCCATGAGTCACACTTACTATTTGGATAACAGTAATATTACACAGTGAAATTGGTCACCTTTTGTGAAGGGCCTTATTAGTAGGTGATAAAAGTAGTTGGTGGCAGTGATCATTACCTTATAGCATGGCAGATGGGGGCATAGCTGGAGAACCTGTGCCAGCCTTCCCCAGGAGTGTCTGTTTGTTTGTATATAAACCAAATCTCAAAGTGTGTGTGTGTGTGTGTGTGTGTGTGTGTGTGTGTGTGTGTGTGTGTGTGTGTGTGTGTGTGTGTGTGTGTGTGTGTCAGCTACTTGGGCAGGGACACAAAGCACTGATTGGACAGATAGGTTACTGGAGGTTTTGGCTTGACTACTCAGCTGCGATCTGAACCTTATAACTTTGCCAGTGGGGAGTCTTATTGGGGATCTGGAGAGAAAGGGAGAAACCAGCCCCAGACTGACTGTGATCTCTTTGTGCTCTTAAGGGAAATTGTACTTTACTGTGTGTGTACTTGTTATTCTTTTCAATGTGCATGCCCCTCACTGGTGCTAGTGGTGAGGATTGAGGCTCCTTGATTACTGGACCAGTGTATGGGTGTCACACATGTGATAGCTTTTAAATGAGCTTTGTGTCTGTTTTATTATTTAAATTATTGCAGTTTGATGACCAGGTACATAGACCCAGTAAATGAACATTTTTAAAAGTACTGTTGGAAATATATGCCTTAAGTACTGAAACATAAACATAATGTGCATAATTCAGATGCAAATTACACCATTTAACATCCAAATCTTAAACGTTTAACTGCAAACAAGGGCATTATGTGATAATGATGTTAACACCGGTCTGACAAAATCTGGAAGTTTTCAATTAGCGCCTAATGTAGAAGTGTCATTGACATGTGTCCAGCAGAGTGTCTGTTTGTAGGGACCAAACAGAAAATGATACAGGAGAAAAAAATACTGTGAGCAGCATTGATCAAAAGGTGCAGAAGCTAGTGAGCAGAGCACTGTATGGGCAAGGGAAAGATTATCTATGACACAAAGATTATATCAAAGAGCTTATTGGGATTTGCACATCATCATAAAAGATCTGATGATCAGGTTTGTTTAAAGTATTGCTGCCATAATGGAACAAGTTGGAATGAGGGAATGAATGATTTGCTAAAGGATGGTATGTAAGTGAACACAAAATAAGACTAGTTGTAGGTTGAGGTAATGGCAAGGGTTCATAGTGAGAAGAACAGTTGACTGGTTGAGGGGGAGTGGTAATGAGGTTAAATACAGGAAGAGCAAGTAGTAGCAAAAGGGAGTAAGATGTACACTATAAGACCAAGGGATTAAATTCCAGTTTTTTACTGATTTTTGCATGAAAATCATTTTACTGGAGGTGGTAACTACAAGGGGGGGGGCGACTTTTTCCTTTTCATTAAAGTGCAGTGATCATGCAACTGATTATACTAATAGCATGGAGTAAACTTTCTTCATGAGGAAGGCTGATGGGAGGGCTTTGCTATTTGCAGAAAAAATTCTTTTTTCATATCTGCAAAAGTGCATTCAGTCCATTTGTATTTGTAGGTTCATAGTTTCATGGGTATATACTAAGCTAACAAAGTTAACAAACATCAGGGCCTTTAAATGCCTAACCATTCAGTCTGACCCAACTGTGTCCCCATGTATCATGAGTGCTTATTAGGAGGTGGAACGCTAGGTAGGACGTTTTTAGAAGTTATGTGGGGGTATGTTAGTTTAGGCATTACTTTCTTCCTCTATCTGTCAAGGATGTCAGTTACTTCTTGCATGATTGACAAGGTGCTTCCATGAAACAGACTGAAGAAGAGGCGGTGATGGGGTGGAAATGATGGAGGGAGATTAGAAATGGACCTTAAGGGGGATATTGGATCACAGTTCTCTGATAGTTATTCAACCAATGAAAGTCTGAGTCATGTCTGATGGGGAATACTCTGCAGATAGAATATTGTATCACAAAAAAAAAAAAAAAAAAAAAAAACATGCAAACAACTCTCTTTTAATAAATACAGTTTAGATTTTCATCTCACACAATATACCAGAGACATCTTCGAACAAATTGTTTGAGAAAAATTTCCTCTTAAATTTACTTGAATTTCATTATATCATTAAAGGCAGGCAACCATTAAAAGCTTAACTAAAATTGTTGTTTACATGTAGAAGTAACACTTTCAACAAATAAGGCAAAACAAAATTAAGTAAACTGCTTTAATTTTAAAATGCATTTACCGTATTTCTCCGTAAATAAGACCTAACCAGAGAATAAGGCCTAGCATGTTTTTCCAGGGTGGTCATAATATAAGTCCTACCCCAAAAATAAACCCCAGTTAAGATCGTCAGCAACACACAATGGACATGTTGAATTATAAAATAATAATATTATTGACACCTGTTGACTGAGGTTATCATACTCTGCTCACCATTTTCAGACCATTTGAACACTCAACTTCTTCTCTTTGCAGAAAGTCATAAGATTCTTTACCCGGGATTCTTCCATGATTCTTACTGTAACCCTAATCCTCACTCACTCTTGATGTTTGAGATCCTTGGCCCATAAACACTGGCAAGTGTACTTTGATTGGTCAAAGTACAGACAACGCACTTAAAACATGTGCACTTGATAACAATTGGATGTGGTTGTGTCTTCTTAACTGTCGCCATTTTTTTGCCACTCTTGTCTCGTATGTTTTCTATGAACCCCCCAGACAAGATGAGTGCAAAATGAAAGAGCTATTCTGTTGAGTACAAGAAATGAATCATGGAGGACTCCCGGGGGAAGCATCTGATGGCTTTCTGCAAAGATAATCAAAACCAAAAACTGGAAAAATACACGGACCGAAAACTTTGTAAATGTTTAATCCAAAAGCCAATGACACATTAGCATCTCCTCTTTACATAGTATGTTTTCGTCTTCCAAGCCAGAAAGACTTCATCAGATGCACATTGTTTGAGTAAATCACATTTATATAACAAACATAAATGAACATAAACCAATCATTTTATTCCAATTAGTTTAAAAACAACCAATGAGTTGACTGCTTCATGTCGAATTCATGAATAATTCATTTATTATTATCATAATGTACTTCCTTAAACATCAACTTCTTAGAAAAATATCTTGCTGTTAAAATGCTTAATTATTTAATAAAATATATTAAATAAAATGAATAAAATCTGTCTCTGGGTAAAAAACAAACTATTATCATTCTTGTTAAAACATTATCATAAAACTGTTTAAAATTATTCTAACTGTTAAATAAATACATATATCAATATTTATTCATAGAATATATTAATATGACCTTAAAAAATTTTATATTTTTTTTGAGGTTTACTCACAATATCACAGAAAATAAAGTGGAATACTTGGATGTTGAGATATATAAATGGAATAACAAATTAGAAACAAAAGTATTTAGGAAAAAAACATTTTGTAATTCTTTTTTACATTTCAACAGTGCACACCCTTTACACTGCAAGAGAAATATTGTAAAGGGGCAATTCATTAGAGGGAGTCGAATGACCAGTAGAAGTAAAGACTTTGAGGAAGAATGTAACCTTTTGGAGTCTATGTTTAAAGAGAGAGGATACCCCTCCAACTTTGTTAAAGACATCAAGGAAGAAGTATTAAAAGGTAGAATGGACAGGTTTAAACCTATAGTTTCAGGAAATAATATAAATTGAATAAGAACCTTACAGAAAGACAATACTAATATGAACTATGAAAAAACCTTAGTGTTAGAATATAATGGGATTAATAATATAACTAAGAAAAAATTCCTGAAGGAATGGGAACGCTTTACAGCCATCACAGACATAGAAAAAATACCCAAAGGCCCACGAAAGGTTATATATAAGAACTCAAGTAATTTGAGATTATTATTGGAAAACAAACCTAAAAAGGTAACCAGGAATAAAGTGGGTACCTATAAATGTGGCAGTTGTAGTCAGTGTCAATACATTATAAATAAGGATAAATTTTACTTGGAAAGTAGAAAAAAATGGTTGGTTAACAAAGAATATTATAATTGTGAGTCAAAAGGACTTATTTATTTTGCGTTTTGCACAGTTTGTAAATCCTTCTATGTAGGTAAAACGGAGAGAAAACTCAAAAGAAGGATTTACAAACATTATTATGAAATATCTACTAAAAAAGACACCAATGCACTTTATAAGCACTTGACTTTATGTACACAAGCCACCTTCACCTTTTTAGTTTTAGAACAAGTAAAATGTGATGGTAGGGGTGGACCATGGGAAGAGAGAATTGAAGTGAGGGAATTGTGGTGGCAACTGACTTTAGATGCAGGGAATAAACCGGGCTTAAATGAATATATTTCTATTTTGCCCATTCTGAAGTTAAGATCTGCTAAGTTGTAAGTGACCACAACCCATTCCTTCATCACTAGGTTAGGCAAATAAAGTAAGTAAATATAGAACACTTGTTTTTGAATATACATTTTAATTCATTTTCAAAAATATAAAATTTATTAAGGTCATATTAATATATTCTATGAATAAATATTGATATATGTATTTATTTAACAGTTAGAATAATTTTAAACAGTTTTATGATAATGTTTTAACAAGAATGATAATAGTTTGGTTTTTACCCAGAGACGGATTTTATTCATTTTATTTAATATATTTTATTAAATAATTAAGCATTTTAACAGCAAGATATTTTTACTAAGAAGTTGACATTTAAGGAAGTAAATTATGATAATAATAAATTAATTATTCATGAATTCGACATGAAGCAATAAACTCATTGGTTGTTTTTAAACTAATTGGAATAAAATGATTGGTTTATGTTCATTTATGTTTGTTATATAAATGTGATTTACTCAAACAATGTGCATCTGATGAAGTCTTTCTGGCTTGGAAGGCGAAAACGTACTATGTAAAGAGGAGACGTTAATGTGTCATTGGCTTTTGGATTAAACATTTACAAAGTTTTCGGTCCATGTATTTTTCCAGTTTTTGGTTTTGGTTATTGGTTCTTTACACTGGAAGTTGCCTTATCGTGAGTTATTTGTGGTTTGGTCGGCAAACTCGGACTATGGAAACTACTTTGCTCTTTGAGTCCAGGGGGCAGGAAGAGCTTGGTGCAACGCGTAAGCTGATTGGACAGCTTAAGCTTACGGAGTTAATAGATTTGTTGACTCCCCTTAGCCTTGCATTAATACATAAACATGGAGATGTTAGCCCGCGGAGTGTTTATGTGGCTGACAAAACTAAAGGAGGTAACGAAGAAGAAAATGGAAACAGGAGAGAGCTTATAGGTGCTAATTTGGACGCCGGCGATCCTGATGACCAAAGAATGGATTCTTTTAACCCGTTAGCAACACCCATCTTGGCTGGACAGGTTGTTAATAGCAAGACTGTACTTGGTAAGGGGAGTGCAACGAAGAATTTGCCTGGTTCTCACAGGCCAAATACAGGTACTGACTTCCATGCTTCAAGTGAAGATTTGAATGTATGGTTAAACAACAAATGCGAATTGAGAACTCATTTTAATGCTAAAGACACTAAAGCTAGTAATGTTACTTGTTGTAATATGCTGGATGAGTTATTTAAGTTAACGTGGAAATTTAGAAATCTAAAAATTGAAAATGAATATCTTGCTGAATGTGTGAACAAGGAAATTGTCCCTAAAGGATTGAGATTGTGGAAATTTCCTAATAATGTTATTGTAGGCTCTGGGTTTCACAAAGATTTGTTAAATGTGTTTAACAATTGTGGTTTGAATGTTTTAAAATTGATGATAAAGGAAAACAACAAAGTAATGGAGATGGTACAAAAAGATATTTTAGAACTTGATTCATGTATCAAAAATGATTTACTGTTTACTATGAATGAAGAAAGAACTAAATATTTTAACATCAGGAAGGATGTAGACAACAAGTGTAATGAAGGGATTCAAAGAAAATTGAAGAAACTAGAAAGGGATGTGATGGAGTACAAAAACGAAACATGTTATCCGAAACCACCATGTAGAAATTTTGCAAAGGAAAGGGATAGACCCTATAACAATTTTAATAATAAAGGTGGAGAGGTAGAAGGTTTTGATACCACGAATGGTCTTGATAATGACCAAGTAACTTATGACCAAGAATTTCCGCCCTTAAGGAGATCCAAGAGGTTGCTAAATAGAATGGAACATCCACCAGGACAACAGAATTTTCATGGGGGGGAGAGAGAGAGGACGTTATTAAACGTGTCTCAAATAGAATCCCTCCCCACCCCCGCAACCCAGAACATAGTTGTGCATAATAGTATCAAGTTTACTTTAAACAACTTTTCTATTTACAATTTCAGTGGCATACCATTAGATAAGGAACACTTTGACTTATTGTCAAAAGGGTTGAAATTTATTCCGTTTAAAATAGGGGATATAGCTAGATCCTTAATTGATATAAAAATGTTTTTAAGGAAGGTAAATTTAGATATCTTATTACCTGGCTCTAATCACACCTCTAATAATGTGTTTAAATGGAGAACTACATATAATCCACCCCTACACCCTCAATTAAAAAATCTAGAAAAAATTCTAGAAAAAGAAATTAGAAAGGAACAATATAATTATAGGGCACACAAGGACAATCTGAGTCAGGAAGAAAAGGTTTGTTTAGATAACCTAAGAAAGAATGTTTCAATCAGAGTAATGAAGCCTGACAAAGGGGGAGGGGTGGTTATCATGGATACTATACAATATGAAAGTAAAATGTACAATATTTTGTGGGATGAAGGAAATATTCCTCTGTTTCCAAAAATGAGGTTAATATATCATACAACAAAATAGATTCTAATTTATTTGACATGATGCAAGAGGAACTGATAGATTTTAATACTTATAAGTACTTAAAAGTGGAAAAACCCCAAATTCCTTCATTATTTGGAATTCCGAAGATTCATAAAAATGAAACCGATCCACCATTTAGACCTATAGTCTCTGCTGAAGGGTCGAAGACTCAACCTCTAGCTAAGTATTTGGATACTAAATTAAAAAATATTTGGATGGGAAAAACCTTCATTTTAAAGGACTCTTGGGATTTATTAAAATCTATTACCCCAGATTTATATGATGAGAATATGATCTTTGTGACCATAGACATCATAGATTTATTTTCCTCCATTCCTTGGGCTGATGGAATAAGGATGTTTGAAGATATTATATATCAAGAAAATAGTTTAACTTCGAAAGAAAAATTGACCTGTACATGGTTAATGGACATAGTGTTGCGAAACAACTTTATATATTTTAAAGGTGAATGTTATCAACAGAAACAGGGTGTAGCTATGGGGGCAGCATGTGCCCCCACCTTTGCTAATATTGTCCTCACCCAATGGGAGGAAGAAAATATTAAAACAACAGAATTTAGGCAATATTGGAAGTTGTATCGCAGGTTTTTGGATGACATCATAATTTTTTGGAATGGGGGAAAAGAAAAACTTGATGAGTTTCTTAAATGGTTAAACACCACATGTCCTTTTTTGAGGTTTACTCACAATATCACAGAAAATAAAGTGGAATACTTGGATGTTGAGATATATAAATGGAATAACAAATTAGAAACAAAAGTATTTAGGAAAAAAACATTTTGTAATTCTTTTTTACATTTCAACAGTGTACACCCTTTACACTGCAAGACAAATATTGTAAAGGGGTAATTTATTAGAGGGAGTCGAATGACCAGTAGAAGTAAAGACTTTGAGGAAGAATGTAACCTCTTGGAGTCTATGTTTAAAGAGAGAGGTTACCCCTCCAACTTTGTTAAAGACATCAAGGAAGAAGTATTAAAAGGTAGAATGGACAGGTTTAAACCTATGGTTTCAGGAAATAATATAAATGAAATAAGAACCTTACAGAAAGACAATACTAATATGAGCTATGAAAAAACCTTAGTGTTAGAATATAATGGGATTAATAATATAACTAAGAAAAAATTCCTGAAGGAATGGGAATGCTTTACAGCCATCACAGACATACAAAAAAAACCCCCAAAGCCCCACAAAAGGTTATATATAAGAACTCAAGTAATTTGAGATTATTATTGTAAAACAAACCTAAAAAGGTATCCAGGAATAAAGTGGGTACCTATAAATGTAGCAGTTGTAGTCAGTGTCAATACATTATAAATAAGGATAAATTTTACTTGTAAAGTAGAAAAAAATGGTTGGTTAACAAAGAATATTATAATTGTGAGTCAAAAGGACTTATTTATTTTGTGTTTTGCACAGTTTGTAAATCCTTCTATGTAGGTAAAATGGAGAGAAAACTCAAAAGAAGGATTTATGAATATTATTATGAAATATCTACTAAAAAAGACACCAATGCACTTTATAAACACTTGACTTTATGTACACAAGCCACCTTCACCTTTTTAGTTTTAGAACAAGTAAAATGTGATGGTAGGGGTGGACCATGGGAAGAGAGAATTGAAGTGAGGGAATTGTGGTGGCAACTGACTTTAGATGCAGGGAATAAACCGGGCTTAAATGAATATATTTCTATTTTGCCCATTCTGAAGTTAAGATCTGCTAAGTTGTAAGTGACCACAACCCATTCCTTCATCACTAGGTTAGGCAAATAAAGTAAGTAAATATAGAACACTTGTTTTTGAATATACATTTTAATTCATTTTCCAAAATATAAAATTTATTAAGGTCATATTAATATATTCTATGAATAAATATTGATATATGTATTTATTTAACAGTTAGAATAATTTTAAACAGTTTTATGATAATGTTTTAACAAGAATTATAATAGTTTGGTTTTTACCCAGAGACGGATTTTATTCATTTTATTTAATATATTTTATTAAATAATTAAGCATTTTAACAGCAAGATATTTTTACTAAGAAGTTGATGTTTAAGGAAGTAAATTATGATAATAATAATAAATGAATTATTCATGAATTCGACATGAAGCAGTCAACTCATTGGTTGTTTTTAAACTAATTGGAATAAAATGATTGGTTTATGTTCATTTATGTTTGTTATATAAATGTGATTTACTCAAACAATGTGCATCTGATGAAGCCTTTCTGGCTTGGAAGACGAAAACGTACTATGTAAAGAGGAGACGTTAATGTGTCATTGGCTTTTGGATTAAACATTTACAAAGTTTTCGGTCCATGTATTTTTCCAGTTTTTGGTTTTGGTTATTGGTTCTTTACACTGGAAGTTGCCTTATCGTGAGTTCTTTCTGCAAAGATAAGACGTTGGATCTCCGAATGGTCTTAAAATGGTGAGCAGAGTACGATAACCTCATTCAAGTCAGTGGACGAGGAAAATGCTAAGAAATGCAAGAGTGGATCAGGTCGGCAACCATTTTTTCCTGAGCTGGAACACATCATCTGTGAATGGATTGCTAACGGGAGAGCAAAGGTTTTGGTTGTGTGTAGGGCTGATATTCAAGCATTTGCCCTTGCAATGGCACCACAGTTAGAATATCCCCAGAAGAATTCAAAGCAACACAAAATTGGCTGGATGGATTCCTTCAGTGATATGAACTGTCTCTAACAAGATTGACAACATTGTTCAAGCTGGAAGATACTGATGTTATTAAATGTGCACTTGCATTCAAGTCCTTTGTTGATGGCATTGACTTTTCTAAATATCAACTCTCCAACATGATTGCTATGGATGAAACTGCAGTGTTTATGGGCCAAGGATATCAAACAACAATTGATCAGAGGGGAGCCTCGTCAATCTACATTCCCTCCACTGGTTATGAAAGTGTATGTGTTACCTGTATTTCGGCAATTTGTCTAGATGAAAAGAAAACGCCACCTCTAATCATTAGTAATTGCAACAAAGATAAGACTGAACATGTTTAAAGCATTTACATTCTTGAAACCAAAAGTGGGTTGATGTAATGCTGCCACTTGTTTTGTGAGGTGGTGAAAGAGGTCTGCTAGTCTGGGATTCAGCCAGCACTCGCTGTGCTAAAGACATGAAGAACTTCCTTGCACAGAGAAGAATAGATCAAATAATGATTCCCACAGGAATGACTACCTATCTCCAGACTCTTCATATTGCAATAAAGAAGCCATTCAAGGACCATTTGTGCATGGAACTCAATGACACAATGAAAATAGAATGGAGAGAAATCAGCGTGGAAACATTGTAAAGCCTAGCCTGCAAGAGGCCGTGACTTGGGTGAAGAATTCATGGGATAAAATCACTGACAGCTGTGTTGCCAATGCACTATGAGCAGGCTACATAGACAAGCAGTGCTCATTTAAGGAGAGCTCTATTGCTGGGCATGACAGATTGGGGCCAATGGTTCTACAGGAAATGGAGATGCAAGAAATTCAGGTTGGACTTTGGGGATTGGAGACTTATGATAATGTTCCAGAAGAAGATGACATGACTGATTTGAATAACTTTTCTGTTATTGGGGCAACAGAATGGATTGCTTCTGCTTTCAGCTGCCAGGAAGCTCTTGTCAGTTTTTTTACTTTATTGTGTTAAGGTAAAATTTCATTATCAAGGGGTAATTACAAAGTAAGGCCACTAGTTCCCAGATTTCATTTTTATGACTTTCCATCATTCTTCACTTACAGTTCAGGTAAGAAAAAAAGTAAGCATTACCACTCAAAAAGTGACAGGTATTCACCTGTTTTATTCCCCTCCTCCAATACACATGTATTGAGATTATTCTGCACTTTCTGTTAAGCATGACATATTGCACTGTGAAAGCCAGGGTGTAGATATTCTGAAGTTGAAATGTTTGTTGCGCTGTTTCTGTAGAATTCTCACACAACTGTTAACACATTACCTATCCAGAACTGTTGGCCAATAATGGAAAAGTACCAAATAAATGTCAATTTGTGTACATGAATAAATGTTGATTTGTGTATATGAATAAATGTCAATTTTTGTACATGAATAAATGTTGATTTGTGTATATGAATAAATGTTGATTTGTGTACATGAATAAATGTCAATTGTTGTACATGAATAAATGTAGGTTGTTGTATCGGGGGGCTACATAAGTCATGCCCTGATAATACGCCCTAATGCATATTTCAGCAGGGGAAAAAGTATAAGACCTGGTCTTATTTTCTGGGAAATTCGGTAATACTAATGTGTTCATTTTGTTTTGGAAGCAGGCCAGCAGTTAACAATAATTGCCATTTTAGCTGTTTCTCCTCCAAAACAGCATCAAAATCATTTTCTTTGACTGATGATCAATATATAAAAACTGGAACAACTTAAAAAAATAGTGTATGCATATTCATGAATTCTTGTTGCCAACTTTGTTTTTTTCCAACACAAAACCTGTCACAAGTAATACAAATAGCAATATATACTGCTCATGCACTGTTGCAATTATATGCATTTTTAACAGTATTAATCATTTGTGTCTTAATCATAGGTCCTTTATTAATAAACCTACATTGTGCACAAAATTCACATTACACATCTTTATCCTTACATATCCAATAAGTAGAAAGATTCAAAATAATCAGTTTTTCAAAAATTATTTTCAGATTAGCTGTACTTTATCTGTGAAAATAGGTTCGGTACCTACAACATTTGGTCACCAAATACCTTATAATTTCTACAATAATTTGCTTTACATAACAAAAAAATTATTGTTCCTGCCAGTGCCTTCTGCACATCTAATAAAATTATGTAAAATGGCATTGTACTTCACTTTTCTATTTATTAATTTAATTTGCAAAATAGCATCACTCGCAAGTTTTTCTATGCAATTCCTATTTAAAAATCATGTCACAAATTGGATCATCTATTGTTAGTCTCAATACTCTAATAACTTGTCGTTTTGAAACATTCTTTTTAAATAAGGATAGTGGCTATTACAATGTAGAAAATTTTTTAAAAGATGGATTTATGAAAAATACTAGATGTTAATTTATTTTCTGACCTGTACATACATCTTCGAAAAGACTAGGCCTGACTTGAACATTATACCTTGTAGGTATAGAACATGAATGCTATGCAATGTTATAGTAGCATCACCACATATATCTGACTGTGACACTGTCATGTTGCACTTTATGGCATATGATAGCATCATTGTGTGATGAAGAGAACATGAGAAGAGCATAGGGCATCATACTTCTCAACTGTCCAGATTTTTGCCTCATATTTTTGTTCTGCCCCTCATAAAAGTTGTGGGTTTCTGGCAAATCATTTCAGATTGAAGTCACTAAATAATATTAAATAATGACAGACATTTAAGATTCAGACTTCATGTCATTCAGAAAACACATAAAAATGCAAAACCCATTATTCTAACAACTTTCTAAGTTTATAGGAGCAATAATTAAAATATGTCCCTATTTTTGGGCCTTTGTCCCCCCATTATTTTTGGTTGTGTCAAGATTTCTTGTGCTGAGATGTTGAGAAGTATGTCGGGCATGAATGTGGATTCACAGCCTTGTGTAAAATTGTCTCAAAAGTTGCATGTATAGAAACAGAAGTTGCCTGCTGCATATTAGAACACTTATATGTGTATGTAAAGTAGATTATAAAGAAAATAGTTAATGTTACTGCCACAGCACAGGATTGTCAAGTACTCTCAGAGTGCATATCATACAGGATGACATCATCATTGTATGATACAACAAGATGTTCAGAGGAGGGTTTGACTTAGCTATGGACTTGTATGTAATTTTAAAATTGTCTTCATGATAATTGTTGAATGCATACACAGTTGACTGCAGTAAAAACAGAACTCCTACTTAGCAATTTACAGATCACAGCACTTAACACAAGTGCAACAGCACAAGTCTGGCTTTTATAATGTCAGACGACACTTTATAGCTGATCACATCTGCAGAATCTGATGAGAGGAAAATGGTAATAGCAGTGTCCCACATGGTATTAAATGGTCTCTTGAATATCAACCAAGTGAGCACACACATGCCAGCTGACTGCAGTAAGAACAGAATCCTTACCTATCTAAGTACACTGACTAGAGACTGCAGTATTTAAAGCAAGTTTCACTGCACAAGTCTGATTTTTACAAGGTTGCAGGACAAAATAAAATAAGAAACCAAGATGTTGTGCTCACAGAAAACCAAACCTTAATGAGCAAGAGGTTAAGCATTTTTGTTTATTATGCGTTAAGACATTATCAGAACCATAACCGGTAAAAAAAAAAAAAAAAATTAAATAACCCTGCCGTAATAAACACACCCTAACTAACCAATCGTGTACAGCATGTTGAAACAACAATAAAATCAAGCCGTACTTTTTATTTTTTAAAAACAACAATGAAATCAAGCCATACTTTTTTTTATTTAAAAAACAGAATAGCAGGCTTGGTGTTAAAATGATACCACTATAAAAGCTATTGCAAAACAATAGTTCTCCTCTTCAATTTATTAAAAATGGAAATAGCATCATTGATTCAAGGAAATGTGGTAGCATCTAAGTAAAGCTGTCAAAGCATTTTGTGTTGCAATAAAGTGTTTTTACAATCACCAGTGAAATTGGCAGCTGATACCTGCTCCAAGACAAAAAAAGTTAAACTTAATAAAACCCTGAAAAACTAAAGAGTGTCTGGCAAGGGCAATTTTATTGTCACCACTTTGCAAACTATACAAATGTTGGTAAATTCTATGACTGAGACCATTATTGGTTTTACCAATATAACATGACTGGCATTAAACACAAAATGCAAGGTACACCACTCTTTCTGAATAACAAAAAGTGTGCCCCCCTTAGCTCTTTGTCTAATTTTATCATACAACACTCCAGAGTAATTTATCTCAATAAAGTCACACTGGTGAGATCTCCCACAGCACATAGTTACTAGAAAAGTATTATAAATGTCAAGAAATGCTCCTTTCAAAGGGTCTTTAATATTACATTTTCTTTTGTAGGGAAAAACAGGGGTACCCTTAAATAAAAGTTTAATAGAATCATCACATTCAAAAAGGGCCCAATTCCTCTGTATAACATTTTCAATTTCCTTTACATCAGTGGAATAGTGTAACACCATATTGTTATGTTGGTTAAAACCAGCTGTCTCCCACTGTTCATGTATTGCTTAACCATTAAGCCATTTTTAATAATGGGACCATATTTGTCATTTCTCCCAACCCAAATGTCAGCCTCAGTAGAATACAGAATGTCAACCGGATAACCCTGGTCAACAAACATCTTTTTGAGCATAGCAAACTCCTCTTGACAAACCACATCATTAGAAGTAAGCCTAGATACTCTGATATACTGGCAATGCACTATGCCCTTCTTTTGTTGAAGGGGGTGGCAACGAGAAAAGTATAAAATACTGTTACAGAAAGTTGGTTTCCTATAAACATTGGTCTCAATATCACCATCAGTAGACCAGTATAAAGAAATTTCCAGGTAGTTAA
Organism: Protopterus annectens; assembly: GCF_019279795.1. NCBI lineage: Eukaryota > Metazoa > Chordata > Ceratodontiformes > Protopteridae > Protopterus > Protopterus annectens. The sequence goes on from NC_056734.1 coordinate 778,527,655, forward strand.
TGTCACAACCCAAATTGAATGTGTGAACCTAAGGAAACTGGTACTACCCTGCATATGTTTAAGCAGACACAGAAACTCACTCAGATCACCTTGCCAAATAAACAATAAATCATCTAGATACCGGTAGTATCCAATACAATATTCAAAAAGAGGATGTTGAAAAAGAACATCAAGCTCCCATTTAAGCAAGACACAATTGGCGTAAATGGGGGCACAAGAAGCCCTCATGGTGACTCCAGTAACTTGTTTGTAAAATTCATCACCAAAAGTAACAAAATTGTTAAAGAGAACTATATCCATAAACTCATGAATCAAACCTTCATTTTTTTGAGATAAATTACCAAATTTATGAGCCAACTTGTCAAACCACAATAATACATCCTTATGGGGAATGACCAAGAAAAGGTTATTGATGTCACTGGTGAAAAAACAAAGCAATTCTGACCTATGGTCACATTCCGTAACTTATCAAGTAAATCCCAAGTGATATAGATCAAATGTTGGAACTGGTCACATAGTTTCTTCAGTTTACAGTCAATAAACTTGGCAAGGGGATCAGTAATAGAACCAGCAGAGGCCACCATAGGGTGAAGAAAAGAGTCCATAATGTTAGAGTGAACCTTGGGAATCTCAAATATTTTAGGTATAACAGGGTCAGACACCTTTAAAGACTCATGAAGGGCCAAAGGAATATGATCAAACAATAACAGCTTACCCAAGGCCAGTCTAATACTTCTATGCACTATATTAATTGCATTAAGAGATACAGGGCAATATGTATCAATGTTCCCCAACAAATTATACATACGGACAGCATAGTCCCATTTTAACATGATAACAAGGCCTCTGCCTTTGTTGGGTTTCATACACTGAGCTTCTTGGTCATGCATAAATGTGGAAAGAACCTGTCTGTCATCCACTGTGAGGTTACAATACCTCCTCTTACTTTTATTGCTTAACAAAGCCAGAATCACCCTCTCACAAACCTTCTCAAATAAATGTATCATGGGATGCAAAGGAGGATTAGCCAAACTTCTTTTCCACAACTTGTGAGAACCCTCTTCAATAGTGGCAGCATCCCCCAAAATTGTCCAAAAATTAAGTTTGCAAGTAAATAGTTTGAAATCTACTAAAGTGTGTTCTCTACTGGCTGTCAGAGATGGAACAAAATTTAATCCTTCCAAAAACAGAGAGTGATGTGCTGGCGCTACTATAATGTCTGTAAAACTGTATATGTTAAAACCAAAATGTGAAGTAACTTTAATAGTATCTTGTTGCACACTCTCTAACTAGTCGTGGGTTAATGTCTCCACCGTGTTTTACCAGTGTTTCATTTGTTTTCCCTGAAGTTAGATCATTTTGTTTGTTCCTGTTGATTGTGGGGGGTGCATATTGGAAAATTCCTGTTCTCTAGCCTTTCTGATCTCCTGGGTGGAACTTTGTCTAAAGGGACTTCATGGTTGACCTCATCCTATCTTTTCTGTATTACATCCAAACTAGCATTTCTTCCAGTATCGGCTTTGTGCCCTGTGTTACTTGAAGGTGATGGATATTTCCTTTTGTTCTTGTAATGTAAATTGTCATGAACAAGCTTCTCTTCTTTTTTGTTCTTAACTACAGAGTTTTTTATCTAATCTAAAAACACTTCATTAAAATTTTCCTTGTATTGGGGAAAAATCAGGTTGCTGGTGATAGTGTCCACCCAACCATTAATTAATCCTCCTCAGATGTCTCTCATTCTCTTTAATAAGTAATCAGATCAAATCTAACTAGACAGACAAACACATACCTGTTGACTGCAGTGAGATTAGAACCTCTACCTAAGGTACACAGACTAGAGAACTCTGTACTTGATGCAAGTGCCACAGCACAAGTCTGATTTTTATGAGGCTGCAGGACAATATATCGTGGATGATATCATCAGTGGGCATTTGGGAGAAGATTTTGGGAGACCTGAATTAAATGGATGTGTAGGCATGTACAACTGCCAAAGATTGGTACTCCATGGGATTTTAGTCATGACTGTAGGATATACAGTTATGCTCTTCTATCTAGACAGACAAACACTCTCAATACACACACCATTGGACTGCAGTAAGATTAGAATCCCTACCTAATATAGACTAGAGAACTCAGTACTTAACACAATTGCCACAGCACAAGTCTGACTTTAATAAGGCTGCAAGATAATTTATAGTGGATGCCATTATCAATATATATTTTTGAGAAGATGTTGGGAAGCCTGAATGAAATAGCTGTGTACAACTGTCAGGATATTAAAGATCTGTATGTTACCAGATTTATAAGTGTGAAAAGTGTAGCATTTACTGTTGTTTTCAATGTGTAGGTATACCTTAAATACAGAGCTGTGCAAACTATATGCAAATGTCTGTCCACATTACAAGTATTGGAAAATATGAATGTGTATTGTCAGTATACATATGTGCACTGTATGTAATAAAGCATGTTTTATTTATTCCTATAGTGTAATTGATATATTTGTGAACAAGTACTAAGAGTTCAAGTTTTAAGTGCATGGGTGCAGGTAACAAATGGCTACAGTGTAAATATATGCTTTTTCCTTAAAAATATACTTTCATGGGATGAAGACTAAATAGACAGTAAACATAAGTAATACATGGCATTGTGCATGTTCCATAGCACACAGCCAAGCAGCTGATTTGCTCAATCAATGACAAAGATTTTGCACATGCAAAATAAACATTTCTTCTGTTTTCCCTATTTGTGCATAGTTAAGCAGCGAACAAACATGAGTCTCAGTGATAAAATTATGAAGGTTCTGCGTACTGAGTGTATGAAACACATCACACTGCTTAGTGGACTCTGCAACAGCAGGTGTAAATGCACTGGCAGATTTCTTTTAGATCCCAAATGATACATACTTCAATTACAGGTGTGTGTAATGGTTTTAAATAAGTATTTATAATGCAATGAAATAACTCTTTATTCTACATTCACTGTGTGTTACCTTAGTGCAGTGTGTTTAAGCAGCATTGTGTGGAGGTAACCACACCACGAAAGAACAAGTCACCATTGCTTACCATTGGTGAGTTTTGCCAATCTCTATGCAAGCATCACTAGTCTGTACTGTTTGTAGTGCTTGCTCTAGTCTATAACACTTGTAAAATTATAATCTATAAACTATTGTAACCTTGATTGTTTTGGAGCTAAAACCTATTGTAACCTTGATTGTTTTGGAGCTTTTCTCCCCAGGACTCCATTGAAAACGGGTTCATATTGGCCCAATGGACTATCCTGGTAAACCAACTGCAAATAAATAAATAAAATAAATAAATAAACACAGACATCAAAAAGTGAAAGGCTCCATTGCCTTTTATACTTATATATTTTGTGTGTGATTCTATTTTTTGACCAGATTAAAGGTATTAAAATAGGGTAGATAAGAAAGTGTTGAAATGGGGGGCAAGCAGGGGGAAGAGCAAAGGAAAGGCAATATAGGAATGTGCAGGAGGGAGGTAGCTATCCACTTCTTCAACAGTGGAAAATGAAAATATGCACAGAATATTAGCTGAATTTTGATTGTCACCTCAACAAGGTGGGGTGACCACAATGAAAACATGTTGTATAATCAATTGGATCAAATCAAGTTTGTCAAGAATAAATGTGTTAAATGGAAAGCTATGTATGGGATGATTTTCTGTGGGAGAGGTGCCCATTTTTTTACTTTAGTAAGAGTGGAATGTTGGATAAGGGCTGTAGGTATTTCTAGGTCACGTAAGTAGGGTAAATGAGGAAGCATATGCAAAGAAACAGGACAAACAAGACAAGACATAGGGCAAGTGAGGAATGCAACAGGTTGGGGACACCATGATTAGGGTTAGGGTTGGGACAACAGATGCCTATGCCCATCAAATATGGGGACATTGAGAATTTAGTCCTCAACAACAGGACTGTCAACACTGTCCCCCTATTCTGTTGGCTGTTGGAGTAGTTGATGTCTTCTCCTATGGACCATAATTGAGAGCAGCCTCTCCATCCAGCATATACTTACACAACCTTGGGATGTCACCAGTCCTGAACTCATCCAGCCACTGGTTGAGTGTATCCTTCTTGCACTTTGTCAGGTCATTAAACTGATGCCTACACTGTTATCCAGTGTGTGGAATGCCAGTCACATTGGAGATAGCCTTGGCCAGACTATTCAAAGCCTGAGATTTGTACTCAGAACTGGTATAGTCCCCCTGCAACAGCCTTTAGCTGTGACACTTTACAGGGAGTCCAGTGAAGATTCTGGACTCTTTAATATCCCACCTCTGTGCCCTAAACTGGGTACCAGACATAACCAATCAGAGAAAACAGCAACGGTTTAGAACAATTTCCTGCTAATGCCTGTTACCACAGTCACTGGTAGTACACAAACCCAAACAACAATGGCAACTGCATTTGCACAATGTTAAGTGGAAAGCAACAATGCCAAAAAGAAAGGAAAGCAGGTTAATCTGGCATTTGGCATTAGTTTGATGGTTGTTTAATGCTGGAACTGATAGGTAATTTAACTTTGGAGACATGTACTGGAGGCATACATTTTATGACCTGACATTTTTTTTGTGTGGCTTTACACACTGAAAAAAAATATTTTTACAATGTGGGATTCAAACGTATGCATAAGGGACAACATATTTTCTTCCACAGTGGTGAGTTTTCATCCTTGTTACAAAAGAACTGCTTCTCAGACATACTCATTATTTGCATATAAAAACACATGACAGACTGAGGGGTTAACCATGTATGTGTGTGTGACCTGACAAAGTCCTGGTTTATACATCGCTGTGTATATGACTATTATTGAAGTCTAAAGAACATCCAAGGCCAGAGAGCACAGTTATGATTACAGAAACATATTAGTCACATAAATAAAATTGACTGTACAGCCCTTAATAAAATTGGGAGTGTATGATAATTTTTTATGTGAAATTTTTCTATAAGCTATAAAGTAAAATGGAACAGTAGTAAAAAAATGGAATTTGTTGTATTAGAACCTGTGAACATCTGCATTGCAGCCCTTCACTTACACCTTCTACCACAGGAAGAGTTAAAAACAGTTGGAAATTTTCATATGCATTATTAACTTATGTGTGCTAACCTTCATGCAACTCCACTTGGCAGATTTGTATGGTGCCCAACATACTTGATAGGATATATCCATATTGAAATTGTCTACTGTCTGCTTTCTTTATGCAAGTTTTGTAAACAGGCAGGTGTTGGGTAAGGTTGCTAACCACAGTGCAATGCCACTACAACAATGTATCTTTTTTGAAATTGAAAATGTCTATATGCTGTCTGCAGGCTTTCTATCAGTTGTGGACCATTAGTCCAGGTTTGCACAATGGTAAGCAACTTTCAAACATGAGGAGCAAAGCTAAACTTGTTTTAACCATGTGAGCAGTATTTCTTAGGTTCCATCCTTAAAAGGCAAATGTGGGACTTGAACCATGATCTACAGATAGTATATATTGTGTGTATCACCATATATAGCAGATGTGTTACACATGTGATTGACAGGTGTACATGACATACTGGTCATTGTAGAAGTACATTACATGAAATTTATTGTATTAATCTATTTCTCGTGTTTGTGCTAAGTCACACACCATGCAAGTACTGTGATTAAAAAAATCTATAAAATAACCAATGGTACAAATTAAATGCTAAAACACATGGAAGATCTTTACACAAGTATGGATTTGAACTCTCACAACAATGAAACTACAAAATAGAGTAAGGGTGTCTTATCCGTAATTGCCACTGAAACACCTTTGCAGCAGGAATGAATATCATTGTGCATACAAGCAAGTCTAAAATCATGCACAGTATAAGTAGACATATGACACTTGTACAGTTCTAAGTTGTGTGTACATTTGTTAATTCAGATGTAGTACAATGCGTGAACACACAGCCATTTATGACTTTCATTTGCAGTTCTGTCTTATCTTTGTATGGTGTTCATTCTTCTCTTATCTGAGCAGTAATCTGAGACATGCATTCTGTAAGGCATTTTGTGTCATTCTCCTTAAAATGCATGAGAATATTAAATGACAATAATATACAGTTGTCAACAAAATCAGGGGAGTTTGAATATTAGTGAACAGAAACTGAGAAATATGTGTCCTGCTCACTTCCATTAAAAACAAATGCTTCTACACATTGTAAATGTATCCTGGCTGACACACCCACTGCAGGTAAGGGAGTCTGAATTGTTGGGCATACCGTCTCCCTCCCACTAACCATTCACAGTTGCAATCCATTAGCAACAAACACTGAGGTACTGCCTGCACACTGTTTACATCTGCTACACAAAGCCAAAAGTTTGGGTTTCAGCAATTCTAATGAATTCACATCTTATTTGCACCTTCACTTGGCTCAGAGGCATGAGTCTACCCCATACCAGGGTAACTGTATAGCAAGGGAACGTGAAGATGAGATGGCTTGTATATCTGTAGAACACAGGGGATTGACATTCCTTTAGAGTTATGTTTACAGAAGGCTTCTGATGTTGCTGAAGTATGCTGGCATTTTCAAGTATATCTAGATTTGTTCATGTTATGAAGACAAGTGTTAATTACATGCATTAGGAGATTAAACTGTTATCTGTATGCACTTCTTACACTTCACTCTTGACAGAGGCATTTTTGCTGTGCATTGAGTTTCCCAGATATACAGCCTTATTAACTATAATTACAAATGCTGTTGTTAGAACGGGACTATATTATGTTGCCAAAACAGTAAAACAGTGAATGCCATTTCAGCGACACATAAACAGTGAAATACCACAAACACAAATGGCCAGGTCACTAATTTTTTTTTCTAGGGAAAAAAATCATTTGGCCTTTGGCCGTTGCCATGAAATTGCCCTTTACCCCACTGTAGTGCAATCTTGGAGTTGGTATATTTAGTTAGGGGGTATGGGGGGAGAAGCACCCCCAGTTTGTAATGATTTAGATGGTGTCTGGTTGGTCTACTGATGTTTTTCCCTAGGGAAAAAAATTGGTGACCTGGCCGTTCGCTTTAGTGGTATTTCACTGTTTATGTGTCGCTGAAATGGCATTCACTGTTTTGCCATTTCAGCAACATAATATAGGCCCATTAAAACTGGTTATCTTAGTCTTTTCTATTTTATTCCATGATAATGTAAAGTACTAAATTGTCAATGATACAGGGGTGTAATGCTACTAAGATGGCCCATAGCCATCACTAGGGGAGTGCTGGACACAGTGAAAGGTGCCTAGCAATCATTTACAATTTACTCTTGATTTGTACATATTTACACATTTTGCAAAAATTATTTGGAAAACATTCATAAGAGGTTACTTATGTGTTATGTCTGATTCTATAGAGATATAGTGATTCTAAAAACTGTCATTTTCCTGTTTTGGGGGTGGGGAGCCAAGTACTATTTGTGTGTTTCCACATCACAAGTTGGGTTTTAAGAGTTTTGCTCTTGCAATTGTGTTGTCATCATGGTACTTCCATGTTTGTATGAGAAAAAGTGTATGTAATCAGCTGCATGTTGTATCATAGCATTCAGGAATTGATTTAGGATCCTGGATGCAGATGCTTGTGATATCCCTAGCATATTTCCTGTTGGCCTCTGACAGGTTTCTGTGGCTAAAACTCTAAGTGCTAAACATACCTTAGTCTCCACAAGTATTGATTCCCCTCAGTTGTCCTTGCTCTCAGTTGCAGATCACAGAGGTTGCAGAGTTCCTGCAATGTGTCACTATCCACCCTATAGCACTCTACAATTTCCACATCATGCAGACTGTGCTAAGCTAACAGGGGTCTAAATACCCTTTTCCTTCTTGGCCGAGGTCTATTTGCAGCAGCAGCATAGACTTGTTTTTGTTGCAAATAAATAAATATAACATCTAACAGTGGTTCTATGCAGAGTACCTTCCATTGCTGTATGCCAATAGGTTTTGGAATTTGCAGGAAAACCTACACTGAGTCTACATGATTGCTTTATAACTTGTTGAATAGCTCCTCCATCTTGGATTGGTTGATTAGCATACAGTTCAGCTGCTTATACTGTAATTAGTATGCCGTGATATTTATTGTGTTTCCATGGCTCTACACACTGTGAATACTGAATACAAAATGGTGTGACCCTGCATCCACATCATGCTATGCCACAAACATGGCTGTAGCAGCCTGTGTATGCTTTATTGAATCTGCACTGGTGTCTTTAGATGTAACTGAGATAAATTAAAAAAAATAGTCTATACTATTTACCTGAAAAACTGATGAAAAGATTCATCCACTGTCTTTAGATGTAACTGAGGTCACTTAAAAAGAATAGTTTCTCAAACATGTCACATTTGTATAATGCATTTTGTTCACTGTCAAATAAGACAATATTTGCAAAAGTTCTCAGAACATCTGCACCCATTACTACTCCAATAAGCTGTTGTTGCTTCTTATCTTGGAACACAGAAAAAATGTGCTTCAAAATTAATTCCATTAAAACACATAAAATGTTAATATATTTGCTGGTGTAATTTGTATTCTGTGTCGTTTAATTCCTTACAACAAGTGTTATCCAAACCAATGGGTAAAAAAGTCAGACAGACAAACCATACAGTAAAAACTGGAAGAAAAATCTAGTCAAGCTAGAGTTTTCACTGTGTAATAGTTTAAACCTTCTGTAATGGAGGTTGATGGGATATACACAAATGACTCCTTATGGACATCAAGAATTTTAGCGACATGGCTTCTGAATGTCTATGAATTTTACTGTTTAAGTGCTTATGGTTACATTTAGGCAATAAACTGAAGCCCAATAGCTGTGGATATACACATTTCAGCCTTTTTATTGAAGTCATCAATACAACATAAGTGGATACTTTGGCTATACTTCAGAAACACATGATCTTTAAGTCTAGCTCATTCCCATAAAGATTTGGGTGCCTACAAATAGCACAACTATCATCCAAACAAAAGGATAAAAAGGTCACACAGATAAACCATTTAATAAAAACTGCAAATAAAATCCAGACAGGTTTGAGTTTGCACCATGTGATACCTTAAACTTCCTGTAATGGAGACCTATGGGATATAGGCAAATGACACTTTAAGGACATCAAGTGTTTCAGTTACATGGGTTCTCAATGTCCATGACTTTTTTTAGTTTTTAAGTCTTTATGGTTACAGTCAGGCCAATAAATCCGAATCCCAATAGTTGTGGACATGCATAGCAAACGGTTTGTCTGTTTTACTTTTTAACTCTTTGGTTTGGATGCTAGTCAGGATATTTTACAGGCACCATAATCTTTATGGGCATACCTAGGTATAAAAACCCCATGTTTCTGAAGTATAACCAAATTATCTGCTTAATGCTGTGCTGACAAGGTCAATAAAAAGGCTGAAACATAAATGTCCGCAGCTAGTACCCTTGCTCCTTTGGATTTGCTTCTTATAAAACAGCTCCATTAATTCAGCAACCTTTACCTTTGTTTTGTGTGATTGTTAATAGGTAAATATTGTATTCTAACTATTTGGATGCAGTTTCCTCCTCAGCCTTTGAGAGCACATCTACCCTCAAACTATATATAGATGCATATAGTAAATCCTTCTTCTGTAACTTAGTTGTAAAGTCGCACAAATCCTTCCACTGCCTAACCCACCATTTAATGAAATTCTGCTGCAAAAGAATTCAGCCGGTACTGCTTTACCTACATTAATTTCCTTTCTGGTTCTTAATCCCCCTGTCTTTTTCAAAATTCTGTCCATTCATTTTATCTCCAGTAATAAATTGTCTTCCCTAATCCCCTTATCGCCACATTGGGACTATTTCCTGTCCTCCTAAAACTTTCTTAAAAATCTTTCTAATTCCTCTCATACTTTCCAGATTCTCTGTAGGACTCCTCCTTCTCCTTGCAATGTATATGGTCTTATCTTCCCTATAGATTTACATGCTAGAGGTTTCCCCATTGCCTCCTCTAACCCCATCAAAATGCCCTCCTACCTACATTACTCCTAAAGTCTTCTGTTCATACCACCAGCTCCACCCTTCTTCATTTTGCTTTTTATTTACATTTTTTATACCTCATTTCCTGTTCAGACACCTGTTATGGTCTCCAATTACTTCACTTTCCATTGTAACTACTTCCTCTTCTTGTCTCCTTCTAGGCATGCACGCTTCCCTCTCGATATCCCTATTAGTGCTGCTTTGCCTGTCCCACCAAATCATTCAGAGTTGCAGCTTCATTCTTTTGTAATGCTTATGCTTCCAATTTTCTTAGTCTTTGCTGACTTCTGTCTTTCTCCATTTATTGACACCCATTCTTTTATTTTGGCTGCAATCACTCAGGATATCAACTGCTCCGTGATTAAGAATCTATCATGTTTTTTTACCTACTGACATAATTTAAGAATGTATATTGACTCCTTTAACAATCACTGCTCATCTTCAATCCATCTGACAATGCATCATTTGTTGTTTCTTTCTGTTGCTGCACTTTGTAATACTTCATCCTTCCAAACTGCCTGTCCTCCATATGCAGTACCATTACAAAATGTGTATAAATGCCACCTTAGAGACCCTTCTGCTTCTGCATTCCATGAAAAAAACACAAGTAAACATCTTTGGTAGGTCAAAAGAGATTCTCATTTCACCATATTCTTTCATTATTCTTCTCTGCTGGATAGTCCACTTACAAAGCACACTTTTCTCTCTCCTGTAATACTTTCATGAGCACTGTAATGTCCTCCTTCCCCCAGATCTCCTACCACTTTCAATTTCTATTTTTAGAAATGGTATCAGGCTTAACTTACTCATCTGTTTAATAATCTATTTTAGTCTCTTTACTACTCTTTGCTATCTGTGACCTCTAGACAGGACTAGTCTAGTCTCCCTTCATAACATTCAGGTCACTGGTATTTCCCATGCATACTCTTATTATGTCTTTTATTTGTTCATATTCATATTCATATTTTGTTTTCTTGTTCATCTATTTCACTCTTGCTCCCCCCCCCCACTATCCCTGTTTTGCCTACTAGTCCTTCATTATTATCCTTTCTTCTCCTCCTAATTATCCTTTCTTGTCTACTTTCATTAGCTCTTCTTTTCACTTCATGCTTTTCTTCCATTCCTACCTCAAATCCCCCACCCCAGGTTAAATGATTGTGAATCCTATACCCATTACCCCACTTTGGTGCTTTAACCAGCCATACCCATACCTCCTTCCTTGAAGTGGAATGATGCATACTTTTTTCCTCACATCCCACCTTTGTTATTCATCAGTTCCACCTCTACTTTCTCTCAATTACTTCTGCTTGAGCCTTTCTTCTACCACCCATATATCTTTACTGTCTGTTCATGCATCCTCTCTTCCACTTCTTTTCCCTTGACCTTCCTGCAAGTAATTTGTTCTTTCCTTTTATGAGCCTACCTTTTAGGTCATTTCACAACTCTAATATGTAGCCCATCACTCCTTTAGCTCCATTTTCCCAGTCCTGAGGTACCACCTTCTTCTGTCTTGCATTTCCTGTTTTTCTTCTATGCTCCATCTCCTGTTATTCCTCTAGCATGCCTTTTTACTCTGTCAGATCCAGAAAACATTATGTCTCTCAGCCTTGTCATATTACAGCCTAAGTGAATCTGTATTATATGTCATGTTTAGATGCAGATCTCATCTTAACAACATACAATAATTACATTCTAACTTTATTCCCATACTCTACATACATTACCCACTTACATATAACTATAACACTTCTCTTCTGCCATGAACCCTCCATACATATAACTTCTCTATCACCAAACAATAGCTTTCCCTTAACCTTTCATTGTCCTGTTAATCTAAACTTACAAGTAACTTTTCTCCCTCCCTTAAAGCCAATGCTAATACACATCAGCCTGTGTCACTTTCCATCAGTTGTTTTACTTACTAGATATAGAGCAAACTTTGATATCTATAACAATGAAGTCATAAGGAGTAGAAGAGTCTCTGGTTACCCATCTAGCCAGAATACCATTCAGCCTTGGTCTATGCCCATAACTCATGTATATACATGTTTCCAATCTGGCTCCTCCTACTCTTTAATGATTATATACCCACAAGGCTTAGAGGCAGTTTATCTGAGACAGTAAGGATTATGAGCTGCTTATGAGCTGCATGCCAGAGTCCTGAGCTTGGAGGTCTCAGTTTTTATTAGCTTTCTTTGTACCTTAGTCACTTAGCTAGACAGAATTCTTAGGTCATCCATAAAAAGTGATACTTGAGTCGGTGGATTTATCAGATTGACAAAATTAAATGAATGAACGAATGAATGAATTTTTTTTAGCTATAGCATATCTACCTACCTACTTATGTGTATGTCTTTTTCCAATTTACCTGTTTTTTTTTTAAACCTGTTGTAGAATTTTGCAAAACTTTTTGTATTCTAGCTACATCACCCAGTATTCAAGATTACTTTACCATATCAAAGCTTGGTAAGTCACTTAGCAGCCCCCTTTTTCAGCACTTTCAGTTCTAGTTTTTGTACCTTTTTTGTTAACCAAATACATATCTGAGTAAATAGGAGTTTAACTAATCATCATAACCTTCCTAGAGTAATACTTCCTTATACCTCCTCACACTCATACTATTTCTTCTCACATTTTTTATCCAAATCAAGACTTTCATTCTTGAAATTCAAAATAATCAAGATCCTTTCTGATGTTACCTTCCCTTTGCCTTTGCCAAGCAAGCTTGCTCTCTTCCTTTCCCACCTCACATGTCATATGACCTTTTTAATACAGCATACTAATTATAACAACATAACTTACATTCCATCTCTTCCCCATTTGCACCATATTTTTTATTACTGCTGGACATATTTTTTATGTCCATTTATTCACGTTAAAAATAAATGATAATATTTATCAATAATAAGAATATTGTGACACCTTTAATGCCCTTCATTCCAGCAGTCCCCAGATAATTACATCTAGTAATGCAGTTGCCATTCCATTTTTCCAGTTTTGACGCATATGCTGCTTCTGATATCATTCTCCAAAACCTTTAAACATACCCATTCAGTCTATATAATTTCTGCTTTTCCCTTTGGCTACATCACAGCCCTCCAAGTATATTCTTCAATAGCTTTAGTTATATCATTATGGCCATACAGCATATCTAACATGGATCAATACAGCAATATTTACATTCTATGCACTTTGAGTCTGCAAATGGTTAAATCCCCTGCTACAGTTTTAAGCTATAGAAATAAATCCTTAAATCTTGGGTTTTAGCTATATGCATACCTTAACCCCTTGATTACTTTAAGGATTTATATCTATTAATTATCTTATTGGCTTCTTAGAACTTTCTTGTGTTCTCTGATTTTAAAATTATTTCATCAGGTAAGGCTGCTCATAGTTCTCTAATCTCTTTATTATGAACTCTCAAATTTACATACAGAAATGGTTACCTGTAAGTGTCATGCTTTCAGCATCACCTGATGCTTTTGCCTGCTTCTATTTTCACCCTGATTTATATTAACTGTCTGTTCATTATATTATTGTATTTTATGCTGCTTTATTTTTTACTTTTTCCAAACCAGCAGTTCATGAAAACATTGTCATATAATTTCCTTTTCTTTCTTTCTTTCTTTCTTTCTTTCTTTCTTTCTTTCTTTCTTTCTTTCTTTCTTTCTTTCTTTCTTTCCTTCTTTATTTTATTTATGTTTGTTTATTAGGATAAGGCTTTGATCAAATTGACAAATTCCAGATCCAGCTCAGGGTACAGTCTGATAAATATTAAATTAATTATGCGTATAAACAAAAAGGCTATAGTAGAACAATGTGCAGACAGATTTAAAGTATGCAGTCATATATAAGAGTACAATGGAACAATATATAGATACAAGCATATTATACTATCATAAATCAGAGGAAATTAAGCAAAAAATAGTAGCAGTGCCAGATATTAAATGGAGTATTTGTATACCAGACATTTGGGACATTAAGAAAGGCAGGCCATATATATATTTTAAGGTGCTTAATGTCTAAATAAAAATGTTTGGAAAGGTAGATATACAAGAAGATGGTTATGAGTTTATAATGAAGTGAGTATGTGACATTTTCTCTACTGAATCAGCAGCATTGGCTGTGGTTAATAAAGAAGTCTTTGAAATGGGACCTAAACTTTCTGTAGAAACAGAGGTATTTTAGGTTAGAGGAGAGTGCTTACCAAAGTCTTAGAACTAGAAGACCAAAGCTGAGGTTGATGCAGTGAAATTTCATTCTAGATGCTTGCACCTAGGTGCATTGGAACTTGTTTTGGTCTTTGGTGTCCAGTGATGAGGAAATCCTTGATTGTTTTTGGTAGCATCCTACTGTCATTGTTTTAGTTTTCTTGGGATTGAACAGGAGTATATTAGAAGTGAGCCATGTAGTAAGGAGTAAAAGATAATTCTGATGCTGAATCTGCAGAAATTGATGCTTGTATCAGTACTTGAAGACAGCCATGTCATCAGTGCATACGATAAGAGGAAGATGAGGACAATCCATAGGTAGTTTATTTATTAAAACATGGACCTTAAATGTGAGGAACTTCTAGGATTGTATGATGGGATGTAGGGAATGGTTGGGCCAAAGGGATAGTAACACTACTCTGCTTTAGTAGTTTAAATAAAATGGATCTTACTTGGAGTTGAGATCTTTGTTTAATGTGCAGTCAGTTGGTCTTCTTAATTGTCAGTCAGTTGTGTTCTTGACAAAGAGAATTGGTTATGAAATGGCAGATTTTGTTTGCATTGGATGCAGATTATAGTACTCTTCCTAGATCCTGCAGCTTTTATGAGTAGGACATATTCTAACTGGGTGAGAAGGATAACTTTGCCAATGGCAACTTTAGCTTGTAGGAAAAGGAAATTGGATATTTTGCTTGTCCAGAGCAGTAGATAGTCAATTTCTCTCCTAGTTTTCTCAATATGAAGTTTAAAGTTTAGTTTCTAACTGGGACAGCTAGTCAGGTTTTTAAATTAAGAGGTGTTCATAATTGGGAGATTATTTTGTTTATTGATGTCCAGTGATGAGAGATTTCTTGGGAGTTTCTAATGGGTTCCAAATGTTATAATTTTGGTTTTCTTGGGTTTAAGTATTAATATATTAGAACTGAGCTATGTAGTAAGGGATAAAAGATTATTTAAATGTTGAATCTGTAGATCATGCCGATTGCAGCTGGACATAAAAATGACCATGTCATCAGCCTATAAGATTAGAAGAAGGTGAAGTCAATCCATAGGTAGTTTGTTTATTAAAACAGGAATACATGGTTCAAGAAATGAACCTTGTGGGACACTGGTTTGATGGGAGATTGCTGTCCAGAAAGATTGCCTGTTTTTGCACTAAAGGATCATAGAGCAAGGAAGTCTTTAAACAAAGCAAACGCTTGTGGGTTGATACTTATGACCATCAAGTGAATGAGATGGAGAAAGAGGTCAACTAGGTCAAATGCAAAGTGATGTTAATAAATTGACCTGTTAGGCTGCATCTATCCATGCTGAACATTGTCTCATCAGTAAGGGTCATAGAACAGACATTTTACTTTGGCCAGACCAAAATCCATTTTGCATTTGGGAATCGAGATTATAGGTTATAGGTAGTCACTAGGCTTGCAATCCACAAGACCACTGAGGAGCCTAGCCCAAATCCGAAAGTTCCCCACAAGCACTGTCTGGTTAAGTGAGTTGTTCAATTACATACAGTAGGCAAATGAAGGCTGTGAGATTCAAGCCACTGGAGATTGTAATGTTGCATGTAGCATGACAGATGAGTATCCATGAATTTATCTGGTATTCTGCTGAGAGTGGATAGAAACAGATAAGACAGAACTCAAATACATTATTCAGTTTGGGTTACTTGATAAGGGGGAGCTAACTTGGATAGATTTCCAAACTAAGTGCAAGATGTTAGTAATGCAGAGGTTGCAAATGTGGCACGAAGGTGAGTGATTTTGAATTCTCTACAGTGGTAGGGGGAATAAGATTATCAAATCTTGCAATGGGGATTTGTTGTAAGAGTTGTTTAATGTGGTTGTAATTTGTTTGAAGTAGAAGGATGGAAGATAGGGTGGTGGAAATGATTTGTGGGGTCTGGATTATTATTCTATGGTTTAATCCTATAGCCAACATAAACAGTATATCAGCTTCCATATACACTGAATCCCAAACTGCTAAGGACAATTTTACTTTTACAAGATTTAGTAATATTAGTTTTATACAGAGGCTATACCCATCATTTCTACTGTCCATTACCATATAGTCTTATAGTTTATAACCTCTCTTTATCTGTGAATTCTTGTAAATAAGTAGCTTGCTAGGGTTTATATCACATAATTGAACTTCCAAAATATCGAGCACCATAAGCTCGAACTTGGAAGTTTGAAATGTGATAACATCGAACGCTCAGAACAGTGAAATTTTTCCCAGGGAAAAAATTTGCTGTTCTGAGAAACACACACACAACACAAGCACACCAAAAATTAAATAATCCACAGACATACACTTTACAAAACCCTACTTCTAACCCTACACTAAACCATACATACAGTACTACCTATCCACTTACCTTAACCCACTCCCTAACCCTAAGGTTCGTAACTATCGCAGACTTACCCTAAGGAACTATACCTAAACAAACTAAATAATATACACACATACACTTTACAAAACCCTACCTGTAACCCTACACTAAACCATACATTCCTATACACGTACCTTAAACTGCTACCTAACCCTAAGGTCCGTAACTGTCGCACCACAGTGGAGGAAATAGCAAAGCCGCGGAACGGCCCACCGAAATCTTGCCCTAGGCAAGATTTCAATGTTCCATGGCTTCACTATTTTCTGCTTTCGATGTAGTGGTTTCAATATTGTAGCATTCGAAGTTTTGAGACTTTGATGTTACAATATAAACCTGCTTGCTATAACAGTAGAGTCCACTTTATGTTAAACCCACCCACTGCTAATATTTCTTGTGTAGCTCCCCCACATACCATTCATTTAAAACTGTAATAGTTTTATTGCATTATCCCATGAATTTCATCTACCTAGGGATGATAGTATCTACCCTTTCTTCTATGCACTGCATTACTTCTATTATTCATTGTACTTTGTACTGCCTACCTAATCATTTCCTCCCAATCCAGCATTCCCATTGTAATTTGTATTAATATTCTTATACTCTCTTGTGCCTGTACATGATCATTCCCCTCCAATTATTTTCAGACCCATTTATTCCATATTGGGGAGACAACCAAGCTGAGGAGATGTAACTCAGTCAGCCATTAAATGAGGAGGCATTTCAATTTATGGCCCTAGTCCCACCTTTCACAGATCACTTGTGCATTACTGGAGGTGCTAGGCACACAATGACAACCTGTAATACATGTGCTGGCCTTAACTACTCTGCTATTCATTGCTTGGTATGGTCATACAAATGCTGTGACCCATTCTGCTGCAGCACTCGTCCTCTGCCTCCACTAGAGACCAGTACAGCAGTAGCCAGTTAATATCCTTCTCACCAGGAACAATCTAATAATTCCAAGGCACTCCATTTTCCAGACAGCTACTTGATCTCATATTATCTGAGTCACAATCAGGTATTTTTTCCTCTTTAGCATGCACTCAAAACACATTTCCATTGAACCTTTGAATGCTTTTGTTTATTATTATGTACACAAGGGGTTTCATATTCTTCGACCCATAGACCAGATGCAGCCAATCATTGTCCATATCTGACCTGCTTCTCTACATGTAAAAAAAAGAAAAAAAAAGTCTGGTTGGGTTACAGTCCAAGCAACCTGGACTAATTCTTGTCTTTGTAACTTGGACTTGATGCAGCACTGAGCCAATGACAGAAAGATTTCCTCGAGCATGTGACAGACCAATGGCAGGAACACTTAGATTATAAGCACTTTTGCTATTGTTTGGTTTTCATCTCCAGGAAGAAGCACTATGTGGTTGACTGGTATTCCACAGCTGCTTGTTTTGGATACCAAATTATTTGCATGTCTCTATATGAGACATGAATCACTTATTAAATAAAATGTGGAGCATGAATATGTGTGTGTGTGTGTGTGTGTGTGTGTGTGTGTGTGTGTGTGTGTGTGTGTGTGTGTTTATGTGCATATCTGTGTGCTTACTTTCCTATCAGCTGCTTGATTTAGAGTGACAAAGCACTACAGGTTTTGCCCTTAGTTTTGGCCATGCTCCTCACTGATTTACCAACTTTTTTCACAAAATCAGGCTTTTTTAAGGGTACTTATGTAATGAAATAACAAAATTCACGGGAATTCTTTATTACTAAAGCATTGGGTCTTACATCTGAAGACCTCCATTTCTTCAAAATAAGTAAGTGGTTCTGTTTTTTGACCCTCGGCTATGATTTTTGTGCTGCGGTAGTGTTGTCGCCTCACAGCAAGACGTTGTTGCATTCGATTCTCAGCTAGAGCGTCTTCTGTGTGGAGGCATGTGTGAATGGGCATTCCTTAGTTGAAGCTTGTGCATCAGGGCTGGTAACTCGGCATGTAAAAATCCACTACCAAACATTAGCGGACCGGAGTTCTGCTGTGGTGATCCCTAACTGGGATAAGCCGAAAGACACAACAACAAGCACTATATCCTTTTAAGACTTAGAGGATGAGAGGCATAAGTGTATGTGTGTATTTGTGGGCACATGTGTGCTTGTGCATCTGTTTGTGTGAGTGTGTGTGTGTGTGTGTGTGTGTGTATGTGTGTGTGTGTGTGTGTGTGTGCATGCAGTGCATGTGTATCTGCCAATGATATATGTCTGTAAGTGTGTGTGTGTGCTTGTCCTTCTGTTAATGTATCTGCATGAGTATGTAATATGTGTGTGTGTCTGAATCTGCTGTGTGTGTGTGTGTGTGTGTGTGTGTGTGTGTGTGTGTGTGTGTGTGTGTGTGTGTGTGTGTGTGTGCATGTGTGTGCACGCACACACGTGCACGTGTGTGTGTGTGTGTGTGTGTGTGTGTGTGTGTGTGCGTGTGTGTGTATGTGTGTATGTGTAAGAATATGACCGCTAAATGTGTGTGTCTGTGTGTGTGTGTGTGTGTGTGTGTGTGTGTGTGTGTGTGTGTGTGTGTGTGTGTGTGTGTGTGTGTGTGTTTATGTGTGTATCTGTGCATGAGTTTTAGTTGACAGCCACCTGGATTTTTTCTCAGTGAACTTATCCTCATCTAGCCCTTAAGGCATCTGAATTTGAGAACATTGATGTATAACCATTCATATCTCCATTTATTGTATTAGAAAACATCTATTGCTTATTTTCTCCTAATTTTTGCAGATTATACAGAGTGCTGCTGCACTCTGAAAATGTCTCTTTTATGTGGGAAGTATACAGTGTGCATTATTCATTAATTTCCTTATTATCATACACATGCACTGCATCTTGTTTCTGTTCATATACATTGTACATGAATATGTATTGTTGTATAGCCACTCAGCAGGATAAACCTTGGCACGGCTGAAGTGACACCCTGACTCCATGTGCAAAATGGGAAAAGGGGTTGAGGATGGATGGATGGATATCTCTCTTTTTAGCACTGCTTCAAATTTTATTCTGCTTTGCAAGAAATGGTTAATTTATGCTGGAACCACAACATTTTCTTATTCATTTCATTTACAGGCTGTCAAGGCTCACATCAGTATTATACATTATGTCAAGAGACATAACTATTATTCAAAATGTGCACAATGATTGGTAAAAAAGAATCAGCATACCTGTTTTACATCCAGTTAATACTCATACCATCAAGTACAACCAGCTGTTGCCTGCCCTCTGCCTGCTAAGGAGAGAAAATAAAAGCATATATCCTTGACATGGAATTGAACTTTTAATGGGCATCTGAAGAAAATAGTATTATGCAGGCAGATAAGACAAAACAAAACACTTTTTTGCAAACTCAATAAAGAGTAGAAGAGTATGACATCACTGCTAGGATTTCCTACTTCATATGGCTTGGATTACTTTTAGAAACTGTGCGCATTATGTCTTAAAATCAGTAGACTCCATAACAAAGGTGTGAAGAAAATGAAAACACTGTCATCTGTGTTAGTATGTCTGGCAGAAGATTTATAAATATTCTCAGATTAACTTGTATTGTATGCCAGCATGTCTAATTGTGAAAATATAAATTCAGCCCCCTGTTTTTTTTTTGGCTATACCTCTCCTTTCCTTTACTATGCTTACAAGCCTTTTTGGTGTATTTGCTTTTGGTTGGAGGTATACTTTTGTGTTTTTGTGTTTATTTTCTCCCCATTAAGGGGGCACCTGATATCTGGGGCAAGAAAAACTGATGTAATGGCATCGGCTGCATGTTTTATACCCCTGACAACCTGACGTCATGGAAGAAGGGACAGCAACCGACACAGGACCCAAGACTTTGTTAATTAGGTCGACTGAGGGCAACCTGCCAGCAGATTACCTAAATAAGTTTTAAAATGTTGAGTATCTCCCTGGTTATATTGAATGTTTAAAGAATATATCAGTGTTTTGATACATTTCTAATTGCACATGTTTGTGAGTGAGATTTTAAAATGCAAACTGTCTACAGAGAATCAGCTAAACAGTGGGTGTTGCCATTAGAATGTTCCTGGTTGCTAGATGATTATTTGAACAGCTGATTGACTGGAAAAATAACTTTTTTAAACAGCTGACTGTTATTTTTTAAAAATAAAACAGTTGAGATGGTTAAGCTGAGCAGTTTGTGAAGAGTCATAGTTAGTGAAGAGTTACAGTCAGAAGATACCCGGAAAATGTACTCACCAGCCTGTCTTTGCCTTGCTGTTATGTTTTAGATTTGATCAGGGCAGTATTATCTAATTATATTAGGAAAGTTTAGTTTTTTAGCTAGAGTTTTTTTCTAAGATGATGGACTTCTATCCCACAGTTTAATTTTATATTTCTGGTGATTGAATTCTGATGTTTATTGAAAATTATTGATTTGCATTCTTATAATCATTTTATTTATTGTTATGTTTTTCATTACTTTACATTGTGGCTGGACAATCAGTGTATTCCTTAGAGATTAGAGAGTGTTCATACCTGTTTGATACTTTCCAGGTCACCTCAAATTCCTGGCTGCTTCTAGTCATAGGTTCATAGGTTCATAGGTTCATACTAGGCTATCTACCCTGGGGCAATTACAAGCCTAGCCCGATTCTGTATGGCTTACACCACCCCTTGATTTGAGTATACTGTGCCCTTTTTAAGGTTTAGTTTACTGTGCCTCTGTCTAATAGTGACACGGGAGTAATCCCTGGGACAAACCTACGATCCCCCATCCACCTATCGAGATTCTTCTTGAAGAGATTCAGTGAGGTGCTCTGCCTCACATGAACTGGAATTCTATTCCAGAGTGAAGGGAGCCTCTGGGTTATGAACCTGTCCCTCCAGCAAGTTCTATTTATTTCTGTGCTGAGGTTCAAGTCCCTCGAGCATGTGGCTCTAAGGGATTTAGATTTACTGAGGTGGAGCATGTCCATTAATTCTGGATTTGACATAGCTTTGTATGTCAGGCATAGATCGCCTCGAAGTAGGCGGTATGCAACTGAGTAGAGCTGGAGTTTTTTTAACCGAGCAGCATATGGCATCTGTTTGAGACCCTTGATCCTCTTGGTGAGATACTTTTGGGGTCTTTCTAATTGCTGCAGGTGTCGGGTAAGGTACATCCCAAAAGGGGCATTGTATTCTATGATGGGCCTGATGAGGGATGAATAAAGTGGCATGATTACCTCTCTTGATCTAGATGTGAAACCCTTCGTGATGAGGTGGGCTATGTAGAAGGTCTTTCTAACCACTTTGGCAATGTGGTTTTCAAAGGAGAGATTGCTATCAACTTGGGTCCCCAGGTCCCTAATAACTTTCTCTGTACTTAATGGTTTCCGCCTATGTGGTAATTTGTGGGCACATTGTTTTTGCCAAAGGGTATGACTATACATTTTTTGGCATTTAGCTTTAAACCATGGTGCTGGCACCAGTTATCTGTCTCTGTGAGACCTTTTTGAAGGATGTTTGTGTCAGCTGGAGAGTCGATTATGGCGCCCAGTTTGCAGTCGTCTGCGAACTTGGTGAGCCATAGTCCTCCCACATTTGCCTGTACCTCGGAAAAGTATATACCAAACAAGAGTGGTCCCAGGACAGAACCCTGTGGGATGCCACTTGTTACCGGTTTCGAGTCTGACATGGTTCCAGCAACTCTCACTCTGTGAGTTCTGTCTTTGAGCCAGTTTGTGACCCATCTTGTGACATAGGAGTTTATATTTAAGCTGGATAGCTTATCTATGATGCCCGAGTGGGGTATTGTGTCAAATGCCTTTGCAAGGTCCAGATAGGCTGCGTGGACTACCTTCCCTTCATCTATGGCTTTGGTGACTGTTTCAAAGAAGTCAACCAGGTTCAAAAGGCAGGATCTGCCCTTGATAAAGCCGAACTGGGTAGGATCTAGTGTCTGTAGGTCCCCAATGTTTTGTTTATGAGCTCCATGATGATCCTCTCCATAGCCTTGCAGACTAAGCTAGTCAGGCTTATGGGGCGATAGTTTCCAGGGTCCGTAGAGGCTCCACCTTTGTGGAGTGGGACCACTGTTGCTGTACGCCATTCTGTGGGTACATATCCTGTAGTGAGGCTGAGATTGTATAGCTGTTTTATTTGAGGGATTAGTTCCTCTTGGAATTCATGTGGGACACAACCTGGGATGCCATCTGGTCCCATGGAAGCAATGTTTTTTGCTTTGGAGAGGGCAGCCTTCACCTGAGCTCAGAGATGTTTGGGAGGCAGCCCTCTGCTGGGATAGATACTTGCTCTTTTGGGGGGAGGGGGTGGAGAAGTTTGCACTGAACCTGTCTGCCAGGATATTAGCGATGTCTGTGGGTTCAGTGTATTTTTTGTCATTTAGAATCAACTTAGAACAAGTCTGGGAGTTGCATCCCAGGTTCCTAACATAACTGAAAAAAGCCTCATGATTGTCTTTGGTGTCCTGTGCAATTTTTCTCTCGAAGCTGGCCTTGGAGGATTTTATGAAGGATCGTAATTTTTTGCTAGTACTGATCATTGATGCCTTCCCTATTAGGGATTTTGCTCTATCATGTACTAGCTTCCTCCTTCTGTTGTACAGTTTATTTATGGCAGGGGTCCACCAGACTGGACGCCTGCCTTTGGATGATTGGGTCTTGGTTTTGTTTGGGATAGCATGATCCATGCATTCCTGGAGATGTCCGTAGAATGCGTTTATATAGGATTCTGCAGTTTGGGCCATAATTTCCACTGGCCCTGGGGCCTTGAAGGATTCCACTTCGGTTTTCAGAAGTGAGAAGTTCGCCTTTGAGAAGTTTTTCACTGTGGTTTTCTGGGCTGGCGGTGGGGTCGGGATGTGGACATCCAGTGAAATTAATTTATGGTTTGATCTTACCAATGAGGAATATACTTCTGGTGTGGAACATAGAGTCCCCATGTTGGTAATGATCAGGTCTAGTATGTTGTCCCCTCTTGTGGGAGTGGTGACTAGTTGTTCCATAGCATTTGAGTTTATAATTTCCAGGAACCTTTGGGCTAAGGTGCTGGGGCTTGAGTAGTGCTCTCAGTCAATGTTTGGGTAGTTGAAGTCACCCAATATAATGGTGTTTGGAGAGATCTTCATGTTCTCCAATGTTTTCAGGAAAGCCGAGTGGGATTCTTGACTTTGAGAGGGTGGTCTGTAGGATGCTATAAACTGTAAAGCAGTCTTGTCCACTGTTAGTTGCACATGGATGGTCTCCGATACTTCGTGCAATGCCACTAACCTGGAGGTGTGGATATCCTTGATAAATATGGAAACTCCCCCTCCTTTTGTGGTTTGGTCCTGGTTTTGGGGCCGAAAAGCATGATATGAGGTATAGTCTGGTAGTGCTGGGGTGCTCTCTGGAGCCTTGAACCAGGTTTCTGTCACTGCACAGATATCGATGTTCTCCATACTGAGGAGAGCTTCGAGTGCATGGATCTTGAGGTTAAGACTTCTGGTGTTAAGCAGCATTACCCTTAGTTTCTTGTTCCTTGTGCTGTCTATGGGGGTGGGTTTGACTTTTGAGCCTTGCCTAAAAAAAGGCACTATGGGGGTGGCAAGAGCATTGCTATCATTATTTTGATATTTAATTTTTAATAATTGAGCACCCTTTGAAGGGTGTGTAGACCTGTCTTACTCTGGTGGCAGTGTTTACCATTTGTATTGGGGAGGGGACACAGCTGGAAATCTGTGTCAGGCTTCCCATAAATGTTTGAGTGTGTGAGATTTAAATTTATTTTGAGTGTGAGTGAGTCAGAGGTCTTAAACTGGAACACTTTGCTCTGTATTGCATAATGAGGGATTACATTTGGGATGGACAGAGGTATATAGTTCAGTCCCAGGAAAATACAGCGTGTTTCTGTTGTGCTCTTAAGGAAAGACCACTATGAGCTCTGCACCACACTGGATTTATTAAAAATTAAGTGTTTTTGTCCACACAATGTCTGGACTTCATCAGAATAAAATCACAAAAGTCACACACACTTTTAAAGTAAGTTGTTTTTGTTACAACCTTAAAAGTGTATGTGACTTTTGTGATTTTATTCTGATGAAGTTCAGACAATGTGTGGATGAAAGCCCTTAATTTTTAATAATTCCAGTGGGGTGCAGAGCTCACAATGGTTGTTCTTCTTTTAATAAGTTGGTGTGTTTGCTGTTCCATTTTCTTTGTGCTCTTAAAGGACATTGTGGAATTTTACTCATGTGCTCTAGTTTTGGTGTTTTCCATGATGCTCCCACAATAGAGTCAGTGGTGAGGATTTATTTTATTTAACATTTTTTTTACCAGGAAAGTCCGATTTGGAACAAAGCCAATTTTCAGCGGATGCCTGGGGAGAAAGGCTCCAGACGCATGTCTTTGTAACGTGGGAGGAAACCAGAGCACCAGGAAGAAACCCACACGGATGCAGGGAGGGTATGCAGACTCCACACAGAAGGCACCCCAGCCAAGAATTAAACCACAGAACCTCTTGCGTGAGGTGACAACACAACCACTGCACTGTGCTCCTTAATTAATAATCCAGGTTAAGTGGGGGATGTCACATTTAATTGTTGGGAGCCCTCTGGGATATTGGCTAGACGTCACATTAATTGGTGGCAGTGGTGGGATTTTTATTTGGATTTCAGTAGTCTGTGGGTAGTTGTCATTAAGGTGTGCACTCTTGACAGCCACAAGGTAAACAGTCAGAATTGCAATCCACCACATTTTTTTGTAGTTAGATAGTCAGGGATAGTAGGCAAGGATGTCAGCAGAAGATTTTAGCAAGCTGACAAAGATCCAATTGGCTAAGGAACATGAAGTCAGAGGATTGGTGCATGCCAACTTAACCAAGGAAGCAATGACTCAGCCTTGGTTTCAGTCACAGCTCAGACAAGCTGTTTGGAGGATATTCACTTTAGTGTTGGTGATGTGCAGACTGCTGAGACAAGACAGTATACATTTTCTTCAGAAGGCCTGAGAATCCATCTGGAGTTAAGTAGACTGGAACATGAAGCTAAGGAAAGGGAGAAGCAGCACCAATATGAACTGGAAGCCAAACCACTGGAGACTGAAGAGAGACTGCACCTGGAAGCCCAATGACTGGAGGCCGGACATTATGAACTTGAATCAGCAGAGAGACTGAGGCATTTAGAAGTCATGGACAATGACAGACATCATGAGGAAAATTTGAGACAGCACCAGCATGAAGTGGAGCTTCTTACCCTTCGAGACGGTCATGGAGGTAATGGGCAAAGAAATAACTGGACCCCAGAAGCTGTAAAGGTCAGTAAACTTTTTCCACAGTACAGGGATGGGCATGACTTTGATAGTTTTATTTATATTTTTGAGAGGGTATGTAGACAATATGATCTTGACCGTGAGCTCTTTGTTTGGCTCTTGACTCCCTTACTCCATGGTAAAGCTGTTCAGGCTGTAACAAAGTTAAATGACATAGATTGTTAGAATTATGACAAAGTGAAATGCTGCTTGCTTGACTGTTTCAAACTTACACCTGAGGCATATAAGAAAAAGTTTCATGAACATAGATGCAAGGCAGATGAAAGTGTACATGATTATATTGCTGACTTAAGTACTTACTTTCACAGATGGGTGAGTGGATGTCAGGTCACCACTTTTATGGGACTGGCAAACCCTTTGTTGAGGGAACAAGCCCTGAGTACTTTGCCTGATGACATGAGAGTCTGGTTAGAAGATGGTGAGTGTAACTTTGCAGAGAAGTTGGGGAGAAAAGGGGATCTCTACTTGGCAAGCAGAGCACCACTGCATAAGAAAGGGATACCCAGTGCTGCAGTTGGACATAAGGGAACCCATGGGGGGAGTCTAAACCACTCCAACAGAGTACACCAGTAACAGGGGAACCTACTAATCCAAGTGCATGGTTAGGGATTAGATGTTTCAAGTGTAACCAGAGGGGACACATAGCAGTCAAATGTCCATCAAGGCAAGGTGAGAAACAGAAGGTGAGGGAGCCAGTAAGTACAGATGACAAACAGCCAGTGGTAAGTTGTTTAGAAACCACTGGGGTGCCAAATTATCACCAACATTTATATCTTATCTTAGTAGATGGTAAACAGGTAACTGCTAAGAGGGTCACAGCTTCTGATATAACCATTGTGAAGCATGCAGTGGTTAGAGCAGAACAGTAGTTGCTTGGGCAGTCCATTTGATTCAGAGCATTGGGAGGGACCCATTCCAAATACCTTTGGCTAGGGTTCATCTTGACTGGGAGGTTGGAAGAGGAAGGAAGCAAGTAGGTGTGTTTGAGGATATTCCTGCAGATGTCCTGATAGGGAGTGACTGTAAGGATGCAGTGCCTTGTGTACATGCAGTGACACATAGTCAGGCTGGGAGACAGGCATGTAGGTCCAGTAGCCTTGGGGAAACCCAGGCAGATCTCATACCTGAAGCTGGGACTAGTGTGTTAGCGGTTTCAGAGAAGGAGCTATTCTGTAGCAGTAAGTCTGAAAGTCAGCCACAGCTGCTGGGAAGTACTGATGTTCCCTTGGACATGGGAACTGTAAGGATGTAGGTGAGTGATAGTACTCAGAGTGGCAGCAAGGAACAGTTGTTGGAAGATACTAGGCTTCCTGCAGAAGGAGAGCTTGGGAGGGTCAGACATGTACAGCTGAGCCAAGCTCAACTTACGGACCCTACATTATAAAGCTTGAGGGAGATGGCTAAGGAGGCTCAAGGAACAGGGAGTCTGTATATAGGAACAAAGGTTTGTTGTACAAAATGTGGACTCCAAAGGGAGGACTTGAAGGTGAGGTAGTATGGCAGTTAGTAGAGCCTAAAGCCTACCATCTGCTACTTCTAACTATAGTCCCTGATATTCCATGGGAAGAGGATATTAAGCCAGAGAAGGAAGGTTTGTTGTATGGAAAGTGGACTCCTAAAGGAGGGCTGGAAGGTGAGGTAGTGCAGTAGTTGGTAGAGCATAGAGCCTACTGTCTACCACTTCTAGCTGCAGTCCTTGATATTCCTTTTGCAAGTGATATTGATGGAGAAAATGTGGCAAATACTTTACTAGAAATCTTCATCAGAGTAGGCTTTCCACAGGAAATACTGACTAAGTGAGGTGCCAACTTTATGTCAGACCTACAGACTTGTCTGTGGAAGTATTGTGGGTTGAAACATTTAATGACCATCCCCTACTATCCCCAGACTAATGGTCTTGTGGAGAGGTTAAACTCTACATTGAAGACTATGCTATGGGCATTTGCAAACCAACATGTCGGGGAGGTCTTGGATAGATCCAGCAGGGTAGGATTAATCATCAAACCCAGCAAGTGTCAAGTGGGTATGGCAGAGGTCTCTTACTTAGGATACAGACTGGGAAGTGGTAAAATTAGGCCAGAACCTGTCGTAGTGGAAGCTATTCAAGAATGGCCAGTTTGCTGTTACTAAGAAACAAGTGAGAGCATTTCTAGGTGTGGTGGGGTACTTTAGGAAATTTCTGCCCAATTACAGTACTATAGATGCACTCCTTACCAACCTAACTAGGAAGAATAAACTGGACAAGGTAATGTTATCCACAGACTGTGAACAGGCATACCAAAAACTAAAATAAATTTTGGGAGGACCCCTGTGATAGCCTGCCCAGATTATAATAAAGAATTTATTGTACAAGTAGATGCTTCAAATTATGGGGTGGAGCTGTACTTAACCAAGTTTCTACAGAAGAAGAAGAGTATCCAGTGATATATCTAAGCAATAGACTCCATCTAAAGGAAGAGTGTTATGCAGCGGTAGAGAAAGAGTGTTTGGCTATAGTGTGGGCACTGCAAAAGCTGCAGGCCTATCTTTACGAAAGAACATTCACTCTACTCACAGATCATAACCCTTTAACATGGCTTAATAGCATCAGTAAGCAAAATGCCAAGTTACTGAGGTGGAGTATAGGATTGCAAGTATATGATATGACCATACATCATTGCAGTGGGGTTAATAATGCCAGTGCAGATGGATTGCCCTGGGGAGGAGTGAGTTAATATTCCCAGGTAGACCTATTTTTTTCAATTGTCGGTTTTCAATGGTCACTTGAAAATCATGCTTGAGTCACGGGGGGAATGTGAATAAAATTAAAACACTGTCATCTGTGTTAGCATGTCTGGCAGGAAATTTGTGTATATTCTCAGATTAACTTGCATTGATGTCTAATTGTGAAAATGTAAATAAGTTTTAAAATGTTGAGTATCTCCCTGCTTATACAGAATGTTTAAAGAATCGGTCAGTGTTTTGATACATTTCTAATTGCATGTGTTTGTGAGGGAGATTCTAAAATACAGACTGTCTGCAGAGAATAAGCTGAACAGTCGGTGATGTCATTGGAATGTTCCTGTTTGCTAGGTGATTATTTGAACAGCTAACTGAGAGGAAAAATAACTTTTTTTAAAACAGATGACTGTTATTTTTAAAATAATACAGTTGAGACTGTAAGCTGAGCAGTTTGTGAAGAGTATCAGTTAGTGTAGAGTTGCAGTTAGAAGCTACCCAGAAAAAGGACTCACCAGAACAGTAAGCCTGCCTTTGCCTTGCTCTTATGTTTTAGATTAGATCAGGGACAGTATTCTCTAATTAGATTAGGAAAGTTTAATTATTTAAATAGAATTTTTCTAAGATGATGGGCTTCTATCCTGCAGTTTAATTTTGTATTTCCGGTGTTTATTGAAAGTTAGTGATTTATATTCTTGTAATAATTTTACTTATTTCTATTATATTTTTTTTATTATTTTACATTGTGGTTGGACAGTCAGTGTGTTCTTTAAAGATTGCAGAGTGTTTATACCTGTTTGATACTACCCAGGTCATATTGAATGCCTGGCTGCTTCTGGTCACAGCTATCATTTATTTTTGTATTTAATTTTTAATAATTAATCACCCTTTGAAGGATGTGTAGAGACCTGTCTGACTCTGGTGGCAGCATTTACCATTTGTATTGGGGATGGGACACAGCTGGAAATCTGTGTCAGGCTTCCCATATGTGTTTAAGTATATGCAATTTAAATTTATTTTGAGTGTGAGTCAGAGGTCTTACACTGGAACACATTGCTCTGAAGTGCATAATAAGGGATTACATTTGGGGTGGGCAGAGGTATATAGTCCAGTCCCAGGAAAATAGAGCGAGTTTCTGTTATGCTCTTAAGGGAAATTGTGGAATTTTACTTGTGTGCTCTAGCTCTGTTGTTTTCTATTATGCTCCCACACTGGAGTCAGTAGTGATGATTGAGGCTCCTTAATTATTGACCTCGGTTAAGTGGGGGCATCACATTTAATTGTTGGCAGTCCAGTGGGATATTGGCCAGACATCATAAAAGGAACAAAAGAAAGTAAAAAAAAATTAAAAACATACTGTAAACTCACCATTTGGACTTTGTAAGCCTGCAGGCATCTTCATATATACAGCAAGATGCATGCACACTCCTGGGCAATGAAAGAAAACCGATGCAAACAAAATGGCACTAATATATTATGCCAGAGACATAAGTAAGGTGGAGCAAAGGGAGTGGCTTCCCCAGGTACATATTCTCAATGGGCATGATTGTCAAGTGTTGATGGTGCAGAAGTGCATTAGTGGCATTGATAAATGAAAGCCAAAACTGAATTTATGCTGATGAGCTGAGGAAGACAAAGTGAGATGAGCTGGTGGTATTCTCTATAGCAAGGTAGAGCAGAAGTAAGCTTTTTAGAGAGGCTCTTGAAGTTAGACAAGAGTTTTTTTCCCATTTCTTCTGAATTTTGAGTTGAGGGAGCACTAGTTTGGTGATCTGCAAGGTGCAGCCGAGATGGTTCTTTACTGTGAAAGCATCTTCACATACATTTTCTATACATGTGAAGTGCATTAGGAAACTATCCCTAACCACCATAGACAGCTTTAGCCACCAGTGAACCCTGTGATTGCTGGGGGTCCCCCAATTCCTGGAAGGCCCCCAACCACAGCAAGTTAACTTATCCTGATATTTTGTAACATGCCTGTCAACCAACAAAAGCTAGAACCGCAGTCTTGTACACTGATTAAACCAGGTGAGTAATAACTCTTATTTATATCTCCTTTAAAATTCAAAGGTATTTCTGGTCATAATAACAGTGTTTTATACATTAACAGGAATCACAATTCCAATAAATATTTTAGCACTGACAAAATGCCCCTTGCTTAGTTAAACCCTGCTGTGATATCTTTTCATTAAAACTAATTACATAGCCAGCTTTAGGTCCCTGCAATACCTGTGGTTGCAGGAGGCTCCCCTTAATTACCCTTAACTGTGTGCGGAAAAATGTTTTAATTTCCTGTGTATGCTCTTTAATCTGAACAGAGCTGTGATATATAACCCTGTTAGGATAAAGCTGATAATGAACATGAGCAAGGTAAGCTCTAGAGAGATCAGGACTCATCTCTGTGCAAATTCTGGATTTTAAGAAGAGCTGATGCTTCTGATCATCAGGGATGGTTTTCTCTTTCAGGGAGTTTTAAAAATACTGGTAGAACACCAGCTACTATAACTCTCAACTTCTTTGCTCAATAATTCATTTAAATGCCAAAAATAATAACAGAAAAAGGCTCGAGATCAGAAACACATTTTAAATTGTCTGATACGATTGTCTGATATGACTCTAATTCACTTAAAAAGTTTATAGACTAATATCTTTTACATTAACGTGTATTTCTGGACAATAAGTATAAAGCTCTGATGTGTGGATTTATTGACTGTTTGTAATCCTGAATGATTTACCAGGAAGCCAAACTTTTTATGAAGGACAAAGGAAAAGTATGAGCAAAATTGGGGAAGGTCTGTAAAATCAGGGGCAATGACAGGCATGCATTATTCCTGAATGAGGTAAATAACATTGACTTACCCCTGCTGCTGTTTGACGACTGCTAAATAATAGTCACTGATCTGCTGTGGCAGTACCAGTGCTGCACAATGTATTGCTATTTGCTGAAATAAGTACAAAACTATTACTACTATGACTTATGCTTGTGTGTGTGTGTGTGTGTGTGTGTGTGTGTGTGTGTGTGTGTGTGTGTGTGTGTGTGTGTGTGTGTGTGTGTGCAAAATATTACTGATTTTTATGTGCACACACCCAATAATCAGGACACATACATTATTCTTCTGGGTGTCAGTAAAAATGTACCTAACAAGTAATCACATTTCAAAAGTAAGGCATAAAATATATCACAAAACATTAATACACTTAGATCTTCAAGGAGTCTGGTTGTCCCCACTCAGCAGACTGTATAAATTGATACAGGGGGCTCTCTTAATCATCCTTGACTGTGTGAGGGCCCCACAAAAAGCTGTTACTGGTTGGGGAAAATGAGAACAAAATTAATCAATTTTCTGGCAATGCTCTTTAACCTGAGCAGCACTCTGATATGACCCTTTTAGGATTTCAGCTGCACCAATTCTAAAACAAGCCCTGCTCAGATGTATGTGTATAGAAAGCTGCTGTAGAATATGGGGATCTGGGGATCATTACTGTCAAACCTTAGAGGTCTGCACAGGAGGTCATCATAGCTTGTGTTTGAGCTGAAGACAGTGTGGTTATTGTTTCTTTTACTTTTTTCTCAGACCTCAGAGGTGTACAAAGAAGGTAACTATAGCCTGTGTAGAGGCAGTGTACTGTTCAGGAGCAACAACTTTAGAACATATTACTGTAATCATTATTTTTTCACTTTTCTCAAAGTCAGACGTCAGGCACATATACAGGTATCTGCCTTTGAGGGTTAGGGGTGAGGATTGAGAGGTGAGGAAGCATGCTATCTATATGTATATAAGCAATCACTTGAAATGTATGACTAAGGCAATTTGAACATCTGCTTTCATCCCAGTCTAACACCAGAGGGATGAATAGGCAGTGACTATCTTGTGTGTGTGTGTGTGTGTGGGGGGGGGGGGTAGTTTATTGGGAGCTACTATTTTGTCAGCTTTGAAGATTAAGCTTTTGGCACAAGTTATGCCTTCCTTGAAAGAAAAAAAAAAGACTGAAGTTCTTTTCTTTCTCATGATTTTTGTTTAGGCCAACACTGGATAAAAAGACTGAGAAAATGTTCTGTAAACCTATGGCTTCTTAGGTTCTGATTTATTTATTTTCTAAATAATTATTACTGTGCTGTCTTGGTCAGGAAAGGTGTGTTGAAAAGATGCAAGGAAAACTAAAGCTGAACAGCAACAGTTAATTTCTTTCCTTAATCATAATTTCTGTTCAAGTCATCACTGGATGACTGGATAAAAGATTGTGTAAATAAAAAAAAAAAAAAAAGAAAATGAAAATGCACTTCAGAGCACAGAGAAAGTGATGACTTCTTAAAATAATGAAGAGTAAGGTGAAATTTGAGAAAAGGAAGGAAAACGTAATGTGCATGGTTTGGTGATGCCATGAAGGGGGAAATCAAGGGGAGAACTGAAGTTTGTGTGTGTGTTATGGGGGGGTGAAACAGTAGGTCTAGGGTTTCATCTCACCTAAGTCTAGACCTGTACATAGAGTTGTTGTAATGTACGATTGTTGCAAATAAGTGCCAGTAACTGTAAGTGTCTCTTTGTGAGACAGGTAATCTTAGTGTGGTACATAAGTCTGTTGTAATGTAAGAGAATTGTAGCTATAGGTCTGTTGGTGTGTACGGTACCTAAATGTTTGCAGCATGAACTAAAAGGTTGCTTAGGAGGGGTGGCAGTGACAGGGTGATGCATAGACTGGGAGAGACTAGGGGGCCCCCAGCATGGCATTTGCTGGTGCCCCCAAAATGCTAACACCTGCCCTGCCAACCACAGACTGTAGTACTAGAACATCACAGGAAGAAGCAATTTTTTTTTTTCAATAATCATTTTTATTGTTTTTCAAAACCATAATACAATTCACACACTATTAACATTATGTACAATATTGCTTCCAATGTTTAGTTCCATTTCGAATTTCCACATTATATATTAAGAATAAATATCATATTAATCAAGTACAGGAAAATGAAAAAATAAACATAAAAAACATCTACAATAGACAATTATAAACCAACTCAAGCCAACAATCTGTATTATTTCTACATCTTCTATCTAATCTAAGAATGTGTTTGTACACATGCAGAATGTCCTAAAAGAAAGTGGATAGGAGCCTCTAAGCCAATATAATATTAAAGATTTGTTCCCAAATTTTTATACTATTTATACTTTTCTTATTATTACTAATTAATAATTTGTGCGCTAAAATATGCTTGATCGCTAACAGCCTGAAATTTTGCCACGATGTCTGTGCTGGGTTCAACCAATTTGTAACTATATATAATTTCATTAGTAAACTAATATTCATGATTACAATCTTTTTTGATTTGTCCAAATTCTCCGGTGGAATATGTAGAATCAAAAATTCCCAGGTGAGTGTTGAGTTTTGGTAACCCATTTTTTGTAGCTGCAACTTTAATGAGTTCCACAATTTATAAATGCACTTGCAACTCCAGAACATGTGTAGCAGGTCTGCTGTCTGATCTAAACACTGTGGACATTTAGGTGAATTTTTTGAATCAAATTTATGAAGAGTGAGATGGGTATAATAC
This sequence comes from Protopterus annectens, assembly GCF_019279795.1. Lineage (NCBI taxonomy): Eukaryota > Metazoa > Chordata > Ceratodontiformes > Protopteridae > Protopterus > Protopterus annectens. Next base: position 778,561,787 of record NC_056734.1, read on the forward strand.
GCATTGTTAAATATCATCAATTGAGTAAAGACCAGTTTTTGAAGTGATACAGATTTCAATGTTAAGTTAAACACCTCCACTATCTTATTATCGTCTAGGGATACCAATTTCTCTTTCCAGTATTTCGATAACAGAATATGATTATTATATTTTCTCTCTTTTACCATTTTATACGCTGAGGATATGTATTTTCTATCTTGTTGCAATGCTTCCCACAGATGACGCAAAATAACTAGTTCCTCTTTTTTGATTTCGGAACTATTAAAATAATTTATGGCAAGATCTTTTATCTGCCTCATTATAATTAAATAAGAAATGGGAAGATTCATCTCTTTTAAGATATCCTGTACCGCTACTCCTAAAAAGGGGTATAAATCACTTACAGTTAAATCCTTAATAAATGGAAATTTCTTTAAGTCTATCAGTTGATTACCAATAGTCATATTAGGATTCCCATGAAACGGTTGAAACATCATCATATATTTTAATAGGTTCAAAGAGGCAAACAGAGTTTGAGTTGCCATTGCCCATATCTTGATGTGCTCCATTAAATCATATTTGCTCAATGTTCGTTTATTTAAAAATGGTACAGCTTTAACATTAATTCCCGTTCCTTTTATATGTTTAGAATTTAGCAGCACCCATTTGGGTGTCCATTTTCTATTTTCACTGTCCAAGTAAGACACCCTTAAAATCCTATTGGCCTGAATCACTGTATAATACATCTCAAAATCCGGTAAATCCAACCCCCCCCCCTAGTTTTAGGAGCCATCAGTTTCTCATAGGATATTCTTGTTTTTCTGGGTTCCCACAGAAATTTCCCCAATCCTATCTGAAACTGCTTAAAGAATGTTTTCGTGATTTTGAGTTGTGCTGCTCTAAAAATATAAAGCATTCTGGGGAGAACGTTCATTTTTATTATCGCTGCTCTTGCCATCATCGGTAGCTTCAACTTACTCCATCTTTTCAAATCCAATGTTATTCGGTCTCCAGTTGCCTTAATATTATTGATAAAGAATTCTCTATTTTCAGTTGAGAAATCAATCCCCAAATATTTTATTCTTTCTTCTGTCCTTACTCGTCCTATCAGTGGTAGCATTGAAAAAGGTGTAGGTGTCTTTAGAGGGAATATTTTGTTTTTTTTTAAATTTAGTTTGTAATTAGAAATTCTCTCAAAGTTTTGTATTGCTGTTAGTATTTTTTCCGTATCCGACACCGGTGTGGTACTGTATATATTTAGATCGTCTGCAAAAGCGGCCATCCTAAGCTTTATCCCAAGAAGTACAGGAAAGTTATAAAAAACATTTTGCTTCATATGAAAAAATAAAGGCTCCAAATACAGATTAAACAGTATAGGAGATAATGGGCATCCCTGTCGAGTTCCGTTTTTAATTTGAATCTTTTTGGAGCATTCATGATTTATAGATAAACTAGTGTATGCATTATTATATAAGTTCCTTAACGTTGAAATAAAGACCTGAGGTATATTGAAATATGATAATATATCAAATAAATATGCCAAATTAACTCTATCGAATGCTTTTTGAGCATCGATTATTAAAGCATATATGTTCATATTTTTATATTTCGCATAAGATATTAATGTATGAAGAGTTAATGTATTGTCCGTAGTCTGTCTCCCATCTATAAACCCCGCCTGTTCCTCTGATATTATCAAATTTATTATTTTTTTTAGTCTGCTAGCTAGAATAGATGTCATGATTTTCATATCAATATTCAACAGTGATATGGGCCTGTAATTGTCTGGATTTTTGGGATCACTATTCTCTTTCAATATCAGGATTGTTCTTGAAGCATTAAAGTGAAGATCATTGCTGCCATTCAAAATGATATAATTAAAAGTCTGTGAAAGTACGGTGCTCAGAATCCCACTAAAAGATTTATAAAATTCGGAGGTCATACCATCTGGTCCTGGGGCTTTATGGGGCTTCAATTTCTTAATTGCCTCCAAAACTTCCTCGACTGTAATCAGTGCAGTTAATTCTCCATGAGAATCTTTGTCAATATTGGGAAAATTAATTTTCTGTAAGAACTCTTGTCTCTCTTTATCATGAATGTGTGTTTGTTGCTCACCATATATCTGATTAAAAATTGATTCAAAAATCTTCATGATGTCTGACTTATCAGTATATAACGTATTGTTATGATTTATTTCAGTAATTAATCGCGTCGATTTTGTATGATTAATAATACGGGCTAATGCTTTCGAGGGAGTTTGAATGTGATTTGCATATTTAACTAAACTTCTTTGTTCATACAGTGTCAATTTTCTATTATGCATAAGAAACAGCTCTTTCTAGGAAGAAGCAATTTTGATGTTTGTTTGATCACTTGGTATTCACTCTCTACACCAGCCATGGGTAAATCCAAGATTAACCATGCACAGTCATGTGCTGTTGCTGAATTATAAGATAACATGCTTAAGTTGTGCTTTCTTCACATTCTTGTACAGAGATAGTTGTCTGTAGTGTGCCATCATATTCCCTGGGATTCAAAACATTGCAGCCACAGCTGAAGTTCCCCTCCTCTGTTTATCATGCGTGCACAATGATTCCTGATGTGCATTAACAAGGAATGTGACTAGGAGAGTGTGCAGATCATTAAATATTCTCATCTTGACCACAGTTTGGACCTGTGGAAAGGACATCTAAGAGTAAAAGGCAGCCAGAAGGAATTACAGGCAGCAGTAGTGCTCATCCATCACATATGAACTCCAAGGGTGTTTAGTGCAATCTCGCATTCACAGTAGCTGCAAAAGAACGAAGGCATGTGTCAGCCCTACAGGGTCATGAGGTTTTTGTAGTCATCTGATGTTTTTTCCACTGAGATATATACATATATATATATATATATATATATATACATATATAAATATATATATAATATATATATATATATGTATATATATATATATATATATATATATATATATATATATATATATTTACACACACACACACACACACACACACACACACACACACACACACACACACACACACACACACACACACACAGTTTAACTGACTAATATTGTTTTATTATAAATCACATTTCACATATACTTGAATTTAATAGTAGTAGTAGTAACACCCATTTGTTAAGCAGTAGACCCACTGGGCACAGAGTCGCCTTTCAAGGGCGACCTTGGAGCAATATCTCACAGTCATACAGTAGCCAAATGAGGACTGATAAAATCATTCCCTGTACCTATAGCTAACGACCTTAACCCTCAGCAATTGTCAAACTTGTTACCTACTGAAGGTGTTGTTTGTCACAGTTTGTTGTCTGATTCTTGCAAATCACATTTTTTCCCCTAGACTTTTTAACATTAATATTAGATTTTGTCTAAACTGATGGCTTGTTTTTTGTTTTTTGCTGGAATATTTCCCTATTACTTTGACAGAATTTTTATGTATTCTGCTTTGTGGCTATTTTTCTTCATCTGATGCTTGATATAGATATGCCCTGGGATTTATGAAGCTTGCGCCAGGCACAGGTGTAGCGTAGGTGGTATAACGCCAAATATGGCCATTGAGCGAGTCAGGTACGATCCAATTCCATGTGCACTAACGGCGTACGCCAGAAGTGCGCAGCCCTTGGCTTAGGTATGCTAATCACCCCATGTGCAGTGTCGCACCATGCAAATTAAGGCATATAGCAATTCAGGAAGTGGTGCAGGCATAACATAAGCCCACGGAAATGTAAACCAAAAAACACGGTGTACATTTTCCCAAACAGAACATCGGAGCTATGGAAGTGGCCCAGACTCATGTATTACAAAGTTAACATATGCCAATGGCTAAATACACAGCCAATGGCATAAGAAAAGATGCACAACACCTAAAAAACAACATTGAATGCCATGTCCTCAGTAACGCAAAGTACAACCACAGGGCATGTGTGCGCAAACTGGAACACAAAGAAAATATATACAAATGTCATAAAATCGCAATGTAATACAAATCAGGATTTCACCATAATACGCAATGGTATGCATGGTACACCACAACCAAGCTGCAAGGGTTGCTAAGGGTCTGCGACAGTGTTCGGCTCGGTAACTATGAATTAGTAGTCAATGCCATGCAAATGAGGAGGGTAATACCGAATCGCAAACGTCCCGCCGGATGAAGGATGTACCATACGGCACAGCGCTATAACACCAAGGAGTGGCTCAGAGGTGATACATGACATCAGCAGAGGGGTGTGCCACCGTAGCTGTAAGCACATTGGAGCAATGCAAATCTGGCCTGGCTGTTGCTAAGCAAAGCTGCAGGACAGGGGTGGGGAGGCAGGTATAGAATCGTTTAGCTGAGAGCACATATGGTGACCAAAGGCGCATGTGTATGGGGATGAAAACGTGCCCGAAACCCGGTAAGCAGATGCACGCGCCATGAACAATAGCACAAACAGGAAGGTCAGGGGAAGAAAAGAAGGAAATGTCACAGTAGGGTAATTGGAGTACAACTGAGCAATTAACACCTATCAACTCATGGCGGCCAATCAACGGCAGCTGACAAGTCTGCTCGCAGAAACCTGCAAAACAGGATAGGGGAGGCATTGGATTGCAAAGAAAGGAGGGGAGGCATTAGATTGCAAAGATGGGAGAACTGTCATGGCAGAGCAAAGCAAACCTACAGTAGACCAGCAATAGAACACATTACACAAGATAAGCCAGGTCTAGGAAAGTACAAATGAAAGCAGGCTACTGGATGCATGCCAGAAAATGGTAGGTGAAACGTGAAGAAATGTAAAGGGAAGGGCAAGAGGTAATCCACGGCAGCCAAATGTAATTCAACACCAAAGGCACCAGAATAGTAGTTCCTGTAGTAAAACACATAAGATACCCTGTAGCTACGATCATACATACACACACCCTATGACATCATCAGTGTTCACAGCAAAATAGTATAAAGTGTGAAAACACCCTACACACACCTGTGTATTCCCAAACACTGCACCATAGGTGTAAACACACAGGGAACTTTTAAAATGTACATGTTGGAAGCTGCCATAGCTGTGATTCATCACCATGTGTTAGAGACTGACGGTGTTGTGGAGGATGATGCCGACAACCACCACAGGCCCCGGAGGAGGAGAAGAGTGTTCAGACCAAGGGTAACCTACCAGGGGCTACATGATCTGGAGATAGTAGAGCATTACAGGGTGGACAGGGACATCTTACAGCAAATAGTTGAGCTGTGCCGGCCACGCCTGAGAACCAGAAACAACAGAGGGGAACCCATCCCAGTGGACATGAAGGTATGTGTAAGCTTGCGAATACTAGCCACAGGTACCTTTCAAAGGCCAACTGGAGATATAATGGGGATCTTCCAGGCATCAGCATCCAGAGTACTACACCAGTTCCTGGATGCCATGTTACCACATGCCAATGAGCATATATACTTCCCCCGAACTCAGGAGGAGTTGGCCAGCAATATGCATCACTTCCACCATGTGGCACACTACCCGGAGGTACTGGGTGCGATAGACTGCACGCACATACATATCAAGTCACCACCCGGTGAGCATGGTAGGTGCTACATAAACTGCAAAGGATTCCACTCCATCAACTGCCAGGTCGTGTGCAATGCCCAGGGCATTATCATGGATGTGTGTGCTGGCAGCCCTGGAAGCTACGATGACTCCCATATCTGGCATGCCTCACAGCTGTATCAGGTATTTGTCTGGGGGGGCATCCCACATGGCCACCTTGTGGGGGATGCTGGCTATGCACTGGAGCCATGGATGATGAGTCCCATCAGAAATGCACACACACCCATGCAAGAACGCCATAATGAGGCACACACACAAACCAGAATAATCATAGAGCATGTGTTCGGGATGCTGAAATCACGGTTCCGTTGCTTGGACACATCTGGTGGAGCCTTGCAGTACTCTCCAGGCACTTGTGCCCACATCTTCATAGTATGTGCCATGCTACATAATATGATCCTGCGGAAACAGCTGCAGCAGGGACAAAATGGTGAAGACCCTCATAGCCCACCACAATTGCCAAGGCCATCACAGGCACAGAGGGATTCAGAACACAAACACACTGTGCCAGCCCCAGTAGGCAGATGGAGGCGTGCCCAATATTCCTATGCCTTGGCAAAGAGGGAACGTATAGCACATACTCTGACAGTGTAGGCCCCTACGGACTGACACACCACTCCACCTGCACACACAGTAAAATGGATGGCACACACACACGACCACCTGTAAATTGTAATGTATAGGTGGCCCACTGTGTGAATCCTACATAGGCAGCCCTCAAACATTGTACACACAACACCTATTGGAACAAAGAATGTCAACACCTGAACAGTACATGCGCCTATCAGCATATGTTGGTGCTGTGTGTATAGGTTCCTAGGTACATTGGTAGGTACATGCCCAATTGTCAGAGGCCACACACCAAATGAGGCAAACAGTGTCTGCTGTCGCCACAACATCGAGTAACCAACTGTCGCTCAGTGGAGCAGAGGCAGTCGCGGGATCACATGTGTGTAAGCACTGTTCTGCACACACTCTGCACAGATTCCCTGCTGCGTTAATGAGGGGCTCCACATAATGTAATCATGGAGGTTGTGTCAAGGCATGGGGTGTACTCATGACAGGTATTCGTCACCCCAGCATGCTCCACCTATGGTTGTTTGAAGGTGTAGCACATTATCGTGTGTGGCTCACTGTGATATACATACCCAGTGCTGGAGCACATCCAGTAAACATCACATGGACATACCATTAACTGGACTCATCCATATGTAAACTAACTGAGTTACCCATTTGAGTGCAGTATGGAGTAACAACCGTAGTATACTCCACATACAAAATGCCATAACACGTGTACAAATCCCTGATGGCTAAGTGGTAAATGCAGTGACCGTCGTGCATGTTCTCGGTCCCACGTCCTGCAAGGGATGTAACGTAATCCCGAAGGCACGAATAATGCATGTCAGATGCAGGTCATCAGATCATGTGTAGCACACGTTAGCGGGAATATGCATTGCCCACTGCTGGTAAGCGTCATTTAAATATGACTATACGGATATGCAGAAAACAAGGCTAAGCTTCTCCAAATATCGTGCAGATCACGGTCAATGATGTCCAGAACAGGTGAAACCAGCATTATTCACCCCTGTACTAATAGCGCCTGCTCTGAAGGGTAAAACAACCACTGCCAGGAGTAGAACATGCAATCATGTATACAATCACCTAACACTATGGTAGCCAAGATGTACCTACGGCAGGTGTGTAATGTGACAGGTTCAGACACAAACGTGTGGAGTCCAGGAAACAGTATACACCAAGTACACAATGAAAGGTGTAGCTTGCCTGTCACTTTCCCTGTCAAAGATATATATATATATATATATATATATATATATATATATATATATATATATATATATATATATATATATATATATATATATACATATACATATATATAATACAGATAGAAAGGGAGATAGAGAGATATATGTTGATATATATGGATTCACCAGTATCTGCAAATATATAGATAGGTCAACGACATTCATAAAACCTTGGAGGTACAAATAAATAGGATACCTCTAACTATGGAATGTGTCACATACCGACACGCATAACCACAAGGCTGAAAGACCGAAAGAACACAGTACTGGAACAGTAGAACCGCGAGTAATATTATCACGATATGAAGGGACATTTAGTTACCGTTGCTGGTGTTGCAACCCACGTAGGTACTGTGTTCAACTGTCTTTGTGATTGCCGTAGTCTGTGTATGTGTGTGTTGAGGGTGCTGTGTGAGTTTCTGTGTGACTGTAATGTGTGTGTGTGTCCGCATCGTGTGTCTGTTAGTGCCAACTCAGAGGTAGATTATTACAGTAGGTGTCGGTATAGCTAGCCATAGGCATACGGTTACCACCTGCCTCACATTAGGAGGGACATCCCCTCCCTGGGCAGTTGTGTCCTGACATAAAACATTACAAAGGGCAACTGTCTGAGATTGTAGGACATTATTATGTCCCATAGATTATGTAATAGTTGCATTAAATAGTTATGCCTGTATGTAAGAAATGTAAATGTTACATGCAATATGATAAGTAGCCAAAGTCCCACAACAATAAGTATGTATTGAGGATAAAAGTATGTGCTATCCTGTGTACTGACCATGGGTATGTGTCGGCCTGTAGACACCGATGTGTGTCCCGCAAGTGTCCCACAATGGCCATTTGAAAAGGTGGCTACCCATGCCAAAGATGTTCTGTTACCAACACAACTGCAATGACTGCAAATATCTGGGGCAGAAATACACGGGATAGCTCTCATTTAGAAACATCCCTTTACATACCGCTGTAATTCCGGAGGTATGGAAGTATCAACCTCACCTGCATACTATATAGAAACCAATTAACAATGGCCCAATGTATAATCCCGTAACATAAGTCTACTAACTGATAGCTCTTAAATTAGGGAAGGAGCCCATACACATATATATGGAATATGTAGAAATGCAAGCCCCACAAACCTGTATTTGCTATGTACACCAACCTACATCCCCCACACTAGAAACTATAGCAATACAGACTGTAATTACAGCACAAACATCCAGTCAGTCAATTACATCTGCAGAAGCATTAACATACCTTGTGAGAGACACATTTAAAGGTGCCATGTGAAATCGTAGCTGTTGTATAATGGAACAAACGGCGATGTTACAGGTTTTGTTTGCAATAGTCCCTTATCAGACGGTTGGGATGACAGGTACACTCACATGTAGAACCACATACTCTAGCCATCACACACAATCCACGGGGGACAAGAATCCAAACTATACGTGTCTCTACACATAGCAGTTGCAATTACACACAACAAATCACAATACAGGCCGTCTCCCCAAAGGTAGGGCAAATGGGCAATGCCCAAGTGAAGAATTCAATTATACCCCACTGTTTCCGCGTAATTGGTGAATGGAGTAGCTGCACAGCTGATGTGCAAGTAATAAGTCACTCAGGAACACCAATTGGCGGCAGGAAACCACATGTTACAGATATTGACATATATAAGGATGACTTGCCAGACATTCAAATCATATGCTCATACTATAGAACTGTTTAAACAGTGTAAAAGAGATACATACGAAAGTCTGGAATGATAACAAGGCATGTAGAACACTCGGTATGTAAGTTTATGTATAGCCTGTTTTGTATTAATTATGATGTATAGCATGTTTTGTATTAATTATGTTAATGTATGTATAGCCTGTTTTGTATTAATTAAAAGTGTCAGCAATGCATAAAGTGGGAAAAGGTATTTATGTAGTGATGTCTTGCTGAGCATACTAACGCTTTTAGAAATTGTGCGTCCTGTAGTGGGCGACAAAGTAAACATCACAGACACCACAAGGGATGCTACATGAGGGCTTTAAACAGAATAATTCCATACCACCCACCGTCAACAAATACTTGCCATAACAGGGGATAGTAAATGTTGATATACTGTCACAGTAGGCATGTGTATGGGCATATAACAACAATGACATGTCTAAGGTGGTCCCGCTGTGCAAGTATGCTTTGCATTATGGGATACTATGTAAAATATGTGTAATGTATAGTATTGTAGGTAGATATGTCAGATATGCTACACAGCATAGCAGGCATATCATGCATACCAAAGGTATCGTCTATTGGCATGCACAATGTACAATAACAGGATACATATGGCTTGTAGTCATGGGACACTGTAATAGCACGATAGCTAATCTAAATGGAAGGGCTACTCAATTAAGCATGCACAAAGGACATGTAATAGCTTCACAGGTTCATAGTGGGGTACTATGCGGTCTGGCAAGTCTATGTGTAAGCACAACTACAGTGTTCACACCAGCAGCACCTCTCTGGGGTAGTGTCTTGTGAACAGCAGAGCCATGTGTTACCTGCACCACTGCACAGTACAGCCACTGCAGTGATCCCTGGCGTACATGTGTCTCCCATCCACCAAGTGAAGTATCACATGAACAGTGCTACTGAGTGTCCCTGCATGATGTACGTAGGAATCATGTTCCAAAGCATGGTGAGTGTCTGGTTTGAGAATGTAACCCTCAAGCACATCCCACTCATCGTTGCGTGTGTGCACATATCCATGAGCATGTTGCTCACAGTGTCCTTTGCTTATGTCGCTTATGTGGAGTATATCCATTAATATTGTTTGGACATGGGCCCTGCCTGTTCAGCAGAGGTCACCCCTGAGTATGTAGTATGCAAATGTGTATAGATGTGGTGTCCGTAGTTCTGCCGCATACTTTAACCGTCGGAGCTCAATAAACATCATGGCGTGTTAATGTTGTGGTATGTAAAGCCATAGCTGTTGTGTAAGGTACACCCTAAACAGGGTGTTGTACGCTTGAATGTGTGTCTACATCTGGAGTTCAGAGGTACAATGGGTGCCTATGTTCCAGCTACACAACCAGTACAGATAAGTGTGGCCATGTAGCAGGATATCCACTCCACAGTGGCAATATGGTTATCACAGGAGTGGGTGCGACATACGTGTGTACTACGATCACGGACAATGTGACATGTATGTAGGGGACTACCACCTATGTGATAGCCAGTGGGTGAATGGTGTAATGCAAAGGGGATGTTCATGCACCTTGTGTCATGCAGCTTGAGGCCATGATATTGATATCAGGTATCCATCACAGTGACACACTTATGGAGGGAGTCAGTATCAGCTGGTGGATCAATCATGGTACTTTGTATGCAGTGGTCTGTAAAGCTAGGCAGGGAAAGTCCCTCTGTGCTAGCCTATACCTCAGGGAAGCATATACCGAGCATGAGGGGCCCTATAACTGAGGACTGTGGTATGCCATGTGTAACTGAAATACAGTAGGTACTATGGTATGCTACCCTCATTGTGTGTGTGTCCTGTCCATGAGCCACTTTGCATAACATCCTGAGACATAGGGGTCGATGTGCAGGTGTATGTGTATGTTGTCAATACCAGAATGGAGAACGGTGCTGAAAGGCAATGAGAGGACAATGTAGGCTGTGTGGACTCCCGTACCATCATCAACTACCCTGGTAACTGTATGAAAGGAGTCCATCAGGTGTAGGAGCCATGCTCTGGCCCTAACAAGTCCAACCTGGTTGGCATCAAAGGACCGGAGCCCAGCAATGTCTCTGTGAATGACATCCATGATGATATGCCCCATAGCCTTGCAGAACAGTCCAGTCAGGTGTGTAGGGCAATAGTCCCACTCGTGCATTGTGGCACCACCTATGTGGAGTGTGATAACTATTGCTGTGTGCCATTCAGGGGCCACAATGTCTGATACAAGGCTATTACTGAATATGGTGGCCTAGTGGGGAGACATGTCATTCAGAGATTTGTGTACATCACAGCCTGGGATTTTAGATGGTCACATGGGGCCAGTGTCCCAGGACATATAGAGTGCAGGTTAGTACTGTGTAGGTGTGACTGCAGGGACACCGCAATTTTCCTGCATGGATTGTGGCCCTGTAGAGAGTGGGAGGGTGTAATGTTAGCATTGAATCGATCCGCCAGCATGTTGCCAACATCACCTGGTTCTGTAATGTTCCTGAGTAACTGATGTATGTGAGAGCAGATGTGGGTATTGCCATTGACTACTGACATACCACCATAATGCCTTGTGGTACACCCCGGAATATGTCACAGTAATGTTTACGTAGCTAGTTTTGGAGTATGTGATGAGGGATCCTGTGGCCCTACCAAGGCTGACCAGTGAGCTACCCCACCCATGGGATTGTATTCCTCTTTGCAACAGCCTCCACCTGTTGTTGTAAATTATGTCCATGGAACTGGACCCCCAGAGTGGCGTCCGTTATCTGGTGGGTACCATCATGGCTCTGTGTGGAATAGCATGATCCATGCAGTCGTGTACATGCTAATGAAGTGCACTGGGGTATGTTTCAGCATTTGTATGTGCATTGCCCATCTGCACGGGTGTCATGACGTTAACTACTGCTGTCATAAGACGTCTGTAGTAGGTGTTGTAGTACTCATGTACTGTGTATGCCATGAAGGGTGTGGTGTTGGGATGTGGATAACAAGGGTGATTAGCATATGCTCGGAATCCACCAATGAGGGGATAACCCCAGGTGTGGAACACCAGTCACATGTCGGTAGTGTCCATGTCAAGGATATTGTTGGTCTTGGAGGTAGTGTATATGGGTTGATCCAGTCAAGTGGGGGTTATGAATCACAGACAACGTTGGCCTAATGTGTCGGTACATCAGTGGCTATCCCAGTTAAGTGTGGGGTAGTGTCAGTCTCACATCAGTAGTATCTGTCTGAGCCCTACTGTCCAGTACACCAAGAAATGAGGTCTGGTAACCGTGGGGTATGTTGTTGAATCCGTAGCTTGTTACAATGTGTATAGCAGTTCTGGACACAGTTAGTTGCACGTGGAGCATCTCTGATGCATTGTGCTAAGTAACTTGCCAGGATGTGTGTACAATATAGTGGAATATGGAACACCTCAGCCGTGGGTGTGCCGGTCCAGGTTACATGACTGAAAGGTATGGTCTGTGTATAACCTGTGATTGCAGGTGTGCTCTGCAGAGCCTAGAGGCAGGTCCCAGTCACTGCAGAGATATTGAAGTGATGCATTATAAGGAGTGCCTTGCCTGCATGCGTCAGAGATGAAGATGTCAAGCATTGCGTCACATGACCCCATGTTTTGCTTGCCAGTTCCCATTCTGGTGGTGAATGTTATTGGAAACTGTGCAAGACAGGCAGTATAGAAGCATCAAGAGCCTTACATGTGATCTGTACTCCCAGGGCTGACAGGTGCAGGTCATCTGTGCCAAAGCATTATGTTGTTTGACTATGTCAGTCAAAGTGGACAGATACCAGATGCCTGTGGAATGACAGCAGAAGCATAGGCAACTGTTGAAGTGACACAGTCAGCCATTGTGCAGTGGTATCAGGTCCGGATGAATGCATAATGCTCCTTAGGGCTTGGCCCATATCTTCAGGGCTACAAGACTGGTGAGCTATTGCATGTCCCTCCACATGTAGTCTGTGAAGTTGCATCTCAGGGCACTCACACTAACATGGAGAATGACAGTCACATTGTACCTGGTGAGGTGTGGCATGGGTGCATAGGTTATGTTGCAGAACCAGTTACCCGACAGCAAGATGTAAGCGACTATCGCCTTGTGTAGCCTGCTGAGTGAAACATCAGTGTGACTGCCTACAGAGTTACCTATGACAGGTGTGTTGTGTATGTTATAACACCCTATTGGCTGTATGTGATGGGCACACATGAGTCTGTGGGCTATAAGTTGTTGTTGTTGTGTTTGGTGATGGGGGCTGCATTTGGTGCCTACACAGAGTATGGAGAGGTACTGCATAAGTTGTCCTCATATGTGTGGCCTGTGGTGGTGGAGATCTTGTGAGACTATGTGATGAGTGGGGTGTGTTGCGAATGTTACACATCCCCACATGACTGTCAGGTGCAGTCAGGGTTGGTGACAGCATTACCCCCAGCAGGGCTGCATATGTGCATCCCTGACAGGCTGTAGTGTCGTATGTTGGGAGGTGAGCATTTACTGTGTACATGAGACAATTGCTCTATTGCCACATGTATGACATATTCATCATATAGACAGGCAATAGCACTGGTATGTGACAGTTGGACATGCCTGTATATACAACCGTGTCTCACAAGATATGTGAGTTACGTGTGTACAACAGCTGTTGTACTGTAAGCAAGCTGGAAATATAAGGACAGACAGTGTACCTGTGAGAAATGGTGTGGAATGTGTGCTATATTAATCAGTAGCTCATGACATGCTCACAAGTTCTGAACAAGTGCTGAGCATGAACATACAATACAGATAGGGTGTTGGATAATATCAACCCACAAGTGGTGACAACAGTCATAATTGGTGGCACCGCACTATAACCCTGCTGAGTATGGTCTGCAAGTCCATGAGCCATTATCAATGTAGATGTTAGCAGTACAGATGTACATGACAGTATGGATGTTTGACTACATATACCTTTGTATGTCACAGGAGTGTTCTACCAGTGGCCTGTTGACAGAATCAACACTACAAAAGGTGCCAGAGTGACATGTGCATATCACACCAGTGCCAGCTACAGTAAAACAGGGTTAATGTGTTGTACTCCGCCCTCATTGTAGCCCATACCACACAGACAAATGTCAGGCATCTGTGTATGTAAGGATGTGAATGGCCATGACCTATGAGCAATAGCTGTCTCAGTGTTGTGAACAACATACAGAATGGGCTTTGTGGGTGAGGTGTGTGACATATGTGCATATTCTGATGGATGATATCAGCATTGTCACCACTAGGTGAATATCCCTGTACCCATTAACTACCACCTAGGCTGTGGTCAACATTATGGACACTGTGTAAGGGATGGTGCTGTGCGGTACACCTCCCTGAGTTGGTGACATCTCCAGGCCCCTTAGGTAGTCATATGAGGTACCCATGTCATGACAGGGTGCCATCCTTGAGCATGGAGATCATTGGACAGGCATACACAGCACGCGGGTGACCAATATTGGATCACATATCACCTTTAAGGGGTATTGGCCATGCGTGGATGGGCGATACCAGCCTTTACAATCCTCACCTCCACTATGCAGCATGCTGTCTACCTTGCATAAAGACTTTTGCTACACTATGATGTTGGACATGCTACATGTCCATATCCTGATCTGAAAGACATACTTCATGGACAGCCACCGTCCTACTACTAGGATCGCCACATGCTGGACAGATCCCTGTGCCATACATGTGACATACTCCCGCCATACCATGCAACCCTGTCCATCAAAGCTGCACATGTTATCCCTGTCATACATGGTGTGATAGCTGTATGGTAGATGTAGTATCAACTGTCTGGATTAGTAATGTGGTACTGATGCACCTCGCGGTGGCATAATGGCTGTCGGATACAGCTAGGAAACCTTGCCCATACATGCTATAGTTGATAACCATCCCTGAAAATGACGTTTGACTAGCCATTGTCCCATGTCTATCACATGTGCAACACAGGCGATCCGTGGCAGGATGTTGAACAGCTGTACAGTGCTGTGTAGATGTATATGGCAAAACACATGCATGTAAAGGTTTCCATGCGTATGTGTGCATTGTCACTGCTCAAGTCCATTAAGGCAGTGTATGTGTTGATATGTGACATATTCACAGCATCAAGGTCAACAGCATTACCATGGACATATCCAGGCATGTGCTGATAGGTACGAACACCAGTGCAGGCAAACAGACATGCCCACATCAAGGCAGCATTCACATGGAGTATAAACAATGTAATGAGGTGACACACATATATGGTGATGATATCCAATGCATAACGGGTGTTACATGTGTGTGACATGACACAAACATGTCAGTCGTGTCAGTGTCATGATGATTTGCAAAGATAACTGTGCAGATGTACTAGATTTACTAGAAATGTATGTGCAGCAGTATCTCTGTACATCTCTGAAACTGTGACCTGTCACAATCATTAAGTCTTACAGATAATGCCTCGTACACGCCTGCCAGCGTACAGCCGCCAGGAGGATGATGTCCTCATCCTGTACCTCCATGAGAACTATGAGTTGTTGTTCAGCCATGTGCCACAGCATGCCCAGCAGCAGGATGACCTGTGGCAGGATCTTCGCAGGAGGGTGAACGATGTGGGCGGCCATAACCGCACCTACCAGCAGGTGCGCAGACACTGCACGGACTTGATGCGACATGCAAAACAGTGTGCCACTGCAATTGCCAGGGAACAAGGTGGAACAGGTGGTGGGCCACCAACCCAGCCCCCACTTACACACACCGAGGAGCTACTGGCCAGTCTGGGGACACCCTCAGAACAGCATCCACAAACACTAGCTGCCATCGTGGAGGTGGGTGTCTCCCAACCAGTGAGCCTGGAGTTGCCTGGTAAGTCAGTACTGCACATATGGCTATTATATCCCATTTAGTTGCATGTGTCACTGTACATTATGTAATGTAACAACATATGCAAGGTATGTGGACACACATGCTGCATACTACAGTATGCTACCCTGTGTATGCACACATGTGCATACTATATGCTATTGTACAGGCAAATGTGTTAACATGCACAGTGCACCCTGTGGCTGTCATACAGTCATGGATAATGTTCATATTGCTGTGTCACCCCTATACAGGTACCTTTGGCGTGCCGCACAAACATGAGTCCGTTGCAGGTGAGACTGTCATCAGTATCAGGCATGTTAAAGCATAGATCTATTCGCCATGTGGCCAGTTAACACTTGTACACTTGATGTTCATTCCAGTCATGATATACAGGTCGCATCACCCATCATTCACACTGGCCACCCATGTGCAATATATACAAATGAAATGATACACCGACATGAAACCACAGTATTTGTCATTGCTACATGTGTGGACAGCTGTGCATATAACGGTGGAGGTGTTCTACAATGGAGGCATATGTACTATACATTGGAACAACACGTGTGGTACACAAACAGTACCACACAGTGAGCTGTGATATGGGCAGCCCACAGGAGTCACCATTGTGTTATATGCTCCTGCAATGGGTGCACACATTGTGATGTGCCATCTGACATGTCCCAGACACATAGTGTTCTGGCTGCAATATTGTCACACTATTCCATAACCCATACCCCACATACCAAACATACAACCTGCTGTCTGCATAGCACTGTATATGGTGACATATCTGACATCTATGGGTGTATGTCATATGGGATAACACAGACATGTGTGATAGATGGCTATCACACACATTTGGCCAACACATGTGCACACATGGCCATGGGGGATGGCCAGAGACACGTAGCCACACAGTAGATGTGATGTGTATACACCCTGTTGCACACTGTCCACACATGGTCCAATTATAGCCTTAGTTGACTGATTATACAGTTGATGTGGTACACTGGACATCCTAAAAGCCTGTGCACAGCTAGTGGAGGTGTCACTGACATCTACCATATAAGATGTGTTGAACATCATGACTGTGTCATAGCATGACAGTAGTCACCTGTACAGCTTCCACAGACATTGACACCACATCAGGCCATAGATATTGTACATTTCCCTTGCTGCTGTAGGACATCACCATTAGCTGTGCACCTTGTGTGTGTGGTACATCAATGTCATGTGGGACATGATGAATTGACAAGTCTGCTACGTGTGGACATGGTTGCCAGGCAGCTAAGACTCTGTAGTAGTTGTGCAGGGGTGTCATCTGTAGGTCCTCCAGTGACCTGTCACATGACACAGCATGGTTTGGTGTGTATACACCTCAGCATCTTGGGTCACAATCCACAGTTATGTCATGGGTATGCATGCAGTTATGGCTATGCAATGTGTACATATTATGCACTGTATAGCAATATAGATGCCTCATGATGCCATGCAATGGCACAGTGTCTGTACTTCACACAGTATAGCAATGTAGACGGCTCACACTACCCTTCCATGCTCATACACATTTGCTAAACATGCATTCTATCTGTAGGGCATACAGACAACACCGCAGTGTGATGCCCATTATGACGCTGTACATGTGTCAGGACACCATTGGGTCAGACATGTATGCATGTTAATGCACATGTCAGCAGATTACATGTCAAGGTCATGTCAGCTATGTGTACTGTTATCCTGTTCTGGTCCACATGGTGCATCACGGGGATGCATGCATACTACCATGATTGTGTGAACTGCATGGTTACTGATATGACACCTGCTTGCTGTAGTGTGCATCCCAGGGAGGTATGGTAACTAACACTATTAATGTCTGAGCTGCATGCCATCTGCTGTATCACAGGCATGCTGCATGCCGTCTGTCAAATCACATGCATGGTGTGTCTGTGTGTGTGTCTATTGTAATTTAGAGTCTTTCTTTGCATTCACAGGTGATGTAGGTGTGTTACCCTCCTACGGTCCATCTGATGTTAGTGTCCCCACAGATACTAGCAGTGAAGAACATATGCATGAGGTACAGGCAGGGTTGTCAGGGGCTGAATCTGTGCCAATGGTTGCCATCCCAGCTATGTCCTCCTCTTCCCCGCACACAGTTCTGCTGCCAACACATACTGCATCACCAGTGGCCATAGAGGAAGGACAGTCAGCGTCTGTTAGCATGGAAGAGGAACGTGTGGTGGCTACAGAAGGTTTGTCTCCACACCATGGTGTCAGTGTAATGACTGCAGATGTGCCACACAGACATGTGGCCGGTGCTGCTTGTAGGAGGACCACTGGCAGACATGCACCTGCAGGACAGAGCGCAGCAGCTGGTATCACCAGATGCATGTTCCAGACTGTAATGGTGGCACAGGCACGTGCTGAATGGCAGAACAGAGAAGGGCAGAGGCTGCAGAGGGCTGCTATCCGTTCCCTAAATGGCAACATCCAGGCATTGGCAAATGCTCAACAGCAGATTGCTGATGTTCTGGACAGGCAATTGGGTGACATGATCGGAATCCTTGACTGTGGCATGGCAATCCGCGAGCGAGAGCTGTCTGTGCTGGAACATCTGGTAGGAGTGAGGCATAGGCCACGTGGACATAGACCAGCTACACCACCTAGTGCAGGCCAACATGAGCGTGCCACCTCACATGCCCGCTCCCATAGTGCCGGTAGCAGTAGCAGTGCAGCCGGTGTTGCGCTGACCACACCAGGACACAGCAGGCCACTTGGACATGGCCCTGGACATTCCCAGTGGGGACACGGTTCCAGTGGACATGTGTCGTCGGACAGTAGCCAATCTGTACCTCCGCCTGGTAGTGCCCATGCAACCCCTGGCAGGCACAGGTCAAGTGGCCGTGGCCGGACACAGTGAGCTGTACAACCTGGTCTGTACAATCTGGAGGCCTCACAAAAGGCAGAACTGTGTGTACACATACACGCACACAGCAAACACATCTGTAGGGCACCACAACACCAACATGCATACTGAACAGACATGTCCAATCATGTCACCGGCCATTACCCACACACATGATGTCATCCATTGGTGTAGCCTATGCCCCTGGCAAACATTATCACCCTGTGCATATGATGAAGCCTGTGCCGCATCCCTGTAATCCACACCATCAGTGCAGGGACATGCTCAAATGGTCTAATGCACAGGGTGAACAGAATAGTGAGAGAAGTGTATATAACATTAGTTGTGTAAGATTAGTGAGAGAAGTGTATATTACATTTGTTGTGTACTGTTAACACGCACCAGACATACCATGTAGTACAGGTTTAGCATGCATTGTTATATGTTCACAGTATGTGTCTTGGTAAAAACAGTAACTGCATGTTGGTAATGATGCCCTGGTTCCCTCCTTATGGTCTACTTGCATGTGACTACAGTTAGCAGTGTTTGCAGTCTCCCTTGTGTAACTGTGGAGTACTCACAGGCATGTATGGCAATATCAGCATGTTATGCATAGCCTCAACCTGACTGTTGGAAAGGCTAACATACCACAGATGTCCACACATATACTGATCCAGACGCATGTGGGCAGTTTAATAGGCTACAGTGGCTAGAGACATGACATCCATACCAGGTCACATCACAGGTATGTTGACATGGTGCATGGGTTGTACACAGCGGTCCGGCCGATGATAATGTTAGAGGCCACCTGATAGCATGAGGCCTCACTGTGTAGCAGTAATACCCTGTCACATTACAGAAACATGCCCACACTCATGGGGTCAACAACACTATAACGCACACTCCATAGTGTTGAGGTGAGGACCCCTGCCTATGTGGTCATCACCCTCACAGTACTGTGCACCCATGTGACGAGACACAGAGAAAGAACATGTACAGGTAGCCAGTACGGCTGAGACCTATGGCATCAACAAGGTAGTAGACTGCATTACCATGGGGCGTTAGGGATCCTGTGTGTTCTGTATAGTAGCATACACATTCACTCCATGCACCAGACAGCCATACATAATACACACACACACACACACACACACACACACACACACACACACACACACACACACACACTGTGGAGACCACAAATGTCATACACATATGGATAGCTGATGTGTGTGATACACACACCACCCCTGCCTACGTCATGATTTCCACACTGCAGTATGTACAGATCTCTACAACAGTGTACAGAGGTGTGTAACAATTGGGATGTAATCCCCACCATATGTGGCATATATGGTCACACAAGCAAACACACATGGCAGTAGTGTGAATGATACACCTGCTTTATGATGATACGTCTGACAGACATGCAACAGTATTGGCCGCATTATGTGTACCAACGCTACATCTGGCAATTGTGGTGCTATATGCACACGGGAGGATGTAAGTGTTACAGGTATCAGGTGACATACAGTCAGTAACACCTGACCGCTGTGTAGGTTTTATGTCTTCACCATCAAGTAACAGTAACATAGCATACTGTTTGCACATGTAATGGTAGGATGGCGTGTGACATACCTGTGAGCCATCCCCAGCAAACATCCATCTGCACAGGTGGATCACCACTTTATGTGCACACATCCATCCATACCTGATGTACATCCTACCGTACTGTCAGTATGTCACCATATACAGGTGTCAATGATGGGGCTGCATTGCAACTGCATGTTGTAGTTAGGCACAGATGAGTCACATACATCAGCTACTGCATATGCATGGTAGCTGCATGCACATTACAAATTGTACATGTGTGTTGATCCTACATGCCTGTCATGTAGTCATGTTTGTATGCATTGCAATTGGTGGACATGTGTGATGATATACATAACACATGGACTGTTGTACGATATGATGGGTGTCATGGGTAACTAATACAGAGGGAATGTGTCCTCGGTCAACATTGCTACCTCATGTACTGTTAGCATTCAACAGCCATGGACCCACCTTCCATTTGCATGCGTGTGATTGCTGTAGCCACTTGTCTGCACGGAGGACAGCAAAAGCTATGATATGTACATATGTGTTGTGTGTGTGGTCCATGCACATATCCACTATGATAACATGTATGTCATATCCAAACATGTGTGTTCTTTGGTGTACAGCGACAGTCATCTGTCACAGCTGTGTAAGACCCAGGGCCCCTGGTATGTGTAGAGCCGACCTGGTCATTACAGTGGTATCATTGCAATGAATAACACATGATGGAACCCTGTTGGTCCATGTGTAGTCTGCACAGTTGCTGTAGACTTATATACAGTCCACTGGTCATGAGTCACACGGTGTTGTGGTAATGTATGGCAGTGTATTGCTGGTCCTACGACATGGTGATGTCTGAGGGCTACAATGTAGACTGCGGTGTGTACCTCTGTGATCTGTACCTGAGACATCTGTGATGGCTCCTGAGTGTGTACTGGTCAGTACATGTGAGTGGCATTCATGTACATGGGGACAGTAACACCATACTGTGCTCTTCCATGTTTAGAATCCATGTGCATGCAAGACGGCCCTTTGCAACTGCTAAGTGTGTGAGCATGCCCAGTACACCGTTGTGTAGATGGACACACAGTACATTCCAAACTGCACCCTTCCGTGTTTAGAATCCGTGTGCATGCAAGACGGCCCTTTGCAACTGCTGACGGCCCTTTGCAACTGCTAAGTGTGTGAGCATGCCCAGTATGCCATTGTGTAGATGGACACACAGTACATTCCAAACTGTGCTCTTCCGTGTTTAGAATCCATGTGCATGCCAGACGGCCCTTTGCAACTGCTAAGTGTGTGAGCATGCACAGTACACCGTTGTGTAGATGGACACAAAGTACATTCCAAACGGACGTGTGATACTAAGCGTGTGGGCATGCCCAGTGACCCCTTGTGTCGGTGATGTGCCTCTGTGTATGGGCATGGCCATTGACATCCTGTATAGCGATGGTGGTCATGCAGGCAGCAGATGTCCATTTTCCACGTCACGATGGATGCCTACATTGAACACACTGGTTAACTGTCTTGAAGGGATGTTCTGTCTGTGGCACGTCACATATCTATGTAGTGTTGTTGTAGTGCTCCATAGATATTTAGTTGCCCCGATCACACCACTGCCATGTGTTTGTCTATGTCTACCTTGGGACAGTAATATGCTTTCAGACTGCTCACTCTCTATACATTCCCTATCAGCGTCCTTGCCTTTGTGGATGATGTCACCTACCTAGAAGTATGCCTCTGGGAGTACTGTGTTCAGTAATCTCGGTAGCGCATTCTGTAACTCCGTAATGCTGCAGTGTGATAAGGTAGTTAGGTGTATGTTCGACACCCAGCCCTGCCAAGTGTGTGTGTGTGTGTGTGTGTGTGTGTGTGTGTGTGTGTGTGTGTTTCCAGCTGCCTGCGGTCACAGTAATGCTTTTAGATGCCTCACACCACATACATTCCCTATTGGCGTCTTTGCCTTTGCGGATGATGTCACCCACCTAGAAGTATGCCTCTGGGAGTGCTGTGTTCAGTAATCTTGGTAGCGCGTTCTGTAACTGCATAATGCTGTAGTGTGATAAGGTAGTTAGGCATATGTTCGATTCCCAGCCCTGCCAAGTGTGTGTGTGTGTGTGTGTGTGTGTGTGTGTGTGTGTGTGTGTGTGTGTGTGTGTGTGTTTCCAGCTGCCTGGGGACAGAGTAATGCTTTTAGACGGCTGACAGCACATACATTCCCTATCGGCGTCTTTGCCTTTGCGGATGATGTCACCCACCTAGAAGTATGCCTCTGGGAGTGCTGTGTTCAGTATTCTCGGTAGCGCGTTCTGTAACTGCATATTGCTGTAGTGTGATAAGGTAGTTAGGTGTATGTTCGACTCCCAGCCCTGCCAGGTGTGCGCCTGTGTGTGTGTGTTTCCAGCTGCCTGGGACAAAGTAATGCTTCTAGACGGCTCACACCACATACATTCCCTATCGGCGTCTTTGCCTTTGCGGATGATGTCATCCACCTAGAAGTATGCCTGTGGGAGTGTGGTGATGCCTGAACTCGGTAGTGTGTTCTGTTACTGCATAATGCTGTAGTGTGGTAGACTAGGCAGATGGTCGATTCCAGGGTATGGCAGGTGTGTGTTTGGCAGTTATACTGTATGTGTTGGTATCTGTGGGTGGCTAGCTGCAGGATTTGTCCAGTTTGTTTTGTTGCTGACCTATTTAATGTTCACAGCCCACATATTCTGCCAAGACACTGGGTTGTCAACACATACAGTCGCCAATAGGTCTGGTGAGTAACTGTCAGCAGCCCTACTCTTACCCTTGCTATGGTCTGACCCATGTGACGCAACATAACACATGTGCCTTGATATTAACAACACTATATGATGCAGGTGGCACATGTGGTTACATTTCCATTCCTGTCTAATGCATTGCTGTCATATGGTTTGCTGTTGTGACATAAATACCATATCTACATATGTGTACACGTATATGTGCATATGTATATATACATATATATATGTCCATGTATATATGTCTACAAATAATATATGTGATATATGTAGATGTAGAGGTGGACATATATGTGAACCTATGTCTGGGGAGTTCAGCACTATTGACTATTTGTGCCGGATGATCTGTACGTGATAACCTGGGATCTATGTATATCTGCCATGGCGTGGTGTTAAAGCATATCGTCTGTGGTGTTCAGGGCCATGGGTTGTTGTTGTGTAGACACCGGTTATTTTGTTGCTGGGAAGACCATGGAACATCGAATATGGTGATGGTAGGGCACCTGTTGCCAGTTGTGTGTGGATCTGAGCGACACTGAGCAGTGGTTAATATGTTGGAGGTCCGGTATGGGTCATATAACTATTCATTAGAAGACTATACTATGCAGATGAGGTTGACTATGGTGTATCACATTTATCACCAGGGTGTGCTGCTGGTCCCTGGAGTGTATGTGTGTAGTCAGCCAGGTGCAGGTCTCGCATATAGTTGATAGCATGGGAGGGGGGGTCAGGCATACTGTACGTACATTGCAGAACTGTGCCTCAGGAGTGCTCCTGCCTTAGCTAACCTCAGCTAGGGGTGTGTCTATACCTGCCTGGTGACATTGGGAGGGATGACAGCAGTGGTAGGGTAGTCAGGGTGTCCAGGCTGCACAAACAGGTGTTGATCAGTGCAATCAGCTGATGACATGGCCAGCCCGCACATGAACAGTACACTAATGCGAGCAAGCAGCATACACACATATTTCATCCACACTCTACACCACCGGTGTATACCTGCAGGGACATTTCACGACACAGTCCAACCAAATGACATGGGCTGCAGCAGGCAAAATATACCAACATGTGCAGGGGGCTGGGGCAGTGCGGATGTGCATGCTGCCAAACAACCCTTACTAGGGTGACATAAGACTTTATTGACCGAGGGTGACTTACCAGGGTCTACATGGGCTGGGGATGTTGGAGCACTATGGGGTGGACAGAGACCTCCTACAGCAGCTTGTTGACCTGTGCCTAACACATCACATAGGCCAAGGGGAACGCATCAGAGTGGATACCATGGGATGTGTTGTCCTAGGTGTACTAGCCACAGGTACCTCACACAGCACAACTGGGGATATCATGGGTATCTCTCAGGCATCTGCATCCAGAGTATTGCACCACTTTACAGATGCCATGTCAACACATGCTAGTGAGCACGTACAGGTCCTCCACATATGTGATTAGTGGACCAGCAATATGAATCTGTTCCACCACATGGATGAGTACCCTGGGGTACTGGTTGCTATAGCCTGCACATGTAGCACCACCCGGGGAGCAGGGTAGGGCCTACAGTCAGTGCAGGGGCATACCCTCCAACAGCTAGGCCCTATGCGATGGCCAGGGCATGACATTGAAGGTGTGTGCTGTCTGCCCTGGAAGCTGCGATGTGTCCGATATATGGCGTCTGACACAGTGGTAGCATAGCAATGCCTATGTGAACATCCCCTACAGTCTCCCAGTGGGGGATGCTAGGTAAACACTGGTGTAGTGGCTTATAACACCCATCAGCAATGCACACACACCTGAACACTCACACCATATTGAGGCGGATGCACAGGCAAGACATACATGTGCATGTGTTTGGGATGCTCGGTTCACAATTCTGGTATCCGGACACATCTATAGGGGTTCTGCAGTATTCACAAGTTACATGCTTACATGTTGTTATGTTATTTGCTATGCTACACAATGTTAGCCTGCAGTAACAGTTGCAGCAGAAACGCCAATGGGCAGGGCCACACAGCCCAACACCACTGCCAAGGCCTGTACAGGCACAGTGTGACTTGGTGAAGGAACTACCTGTGTAGGGCACAGTCGGCGACAGCCCGTGCACAGTATGACCTGCCCTTGGCAAAGAGGTAATACATGGCATATGCACTGACACAGTAGGTACCCACAGATTTCCCCTCTCTGACCCGCACACAGTACAATGGATGCCAACCTGTGCTCGGCCATGTATGGGAGGTGCACTGTGTGCATCCAACATAGGCAACACTCCAGCACCATCCTCAAGTCCGTAACACAACCAGGGTATGTCTATTGACCTAACAAGTGGTGGTTGTATTACAATGTGTACTTACCCATTGCTCTGGTATGTATGTGAGCATACAAGTGGCTGTGGTGGCCAAATGTTAGGGCAGCAGACAGTACACATCCATAGTGGCACCATGACCTCTGTAGCACATACGGGGTTCACAATGGTAGCCTGTAGTACACAGGGTGTCCTACCCACTGCAGATTATGGGCTGACCTTCATGTGTGTCCATACAACCCACACACGTCCCATGCAGCCGGACAGATGTGGACCAATACAGACAAATGATATACGATGGCCTATGGATATGCCCACTGACTGACCCCAACCCCGTATGACACACACAGACGACAGCAGGCCAGGCTGTTTGATGTAGGATGTGTAATAGGATGTCCAACACCACTGTGCTGGTAATTAATGCTGGGAACTGACGTACCCTGGTATCCCTCCAACCAGCAATTTAGGTAGGTCCACACACTGACATGGAGTACCTGGCAGACCAGTACAGTAGTGGTAGATGTGTACAACTGTTGG
The DNA here is from genome assembly GCF_019279795.1 of Protopterus annectens. Taxonomy (NCBI): domain Eukaryota; kingdom Metazoa; phylum Chordata; order Ceratodontiformes; family Protopteridae; genus Protopterus; species Protopterus annectens. The sequence goes on from NC_056734.1 coordinate 778,587,869, forward strand.
CTGTGCCCCCGTCACACCTACACATGTGAGAGTCATGTGCACCACCCACGGTGCTGTGTAGGACTGAGGTTGCATGTCCCCCCACGCTATACAGACATGTAGCAACTGTCAATGCCACATGACCATTAGCTACCCTGCAGACACAGCATGTCACCTGTCTGTGTAGAACGGAGGGGTCAGCAACACAGTACTAACTATCTGAACATGTGACACATGCAATACAGTTGACCATACTTTGCATGCTCACACACATGATGGTATTGTCAGTCTACAACATGCGCAACAGTCATACTGGGCATGCTCACACACTGAAACACAGGACGGCCAAGCATACACGCACCAGTGGTCCAGACATATCTGCCAGTACATTGCTATACTGATGGATGTCTGTGCTGTATGTTGTTTGTGGTCTATTGTCTGTACATATGCCATGGTCTATTGTTCAGTCACATGAGCTATGTGCGCAGGGTATGTCTACCATTATGTGTATAGGGCGGTTCTTTGTTTGCGGAGAGGCCAACACCTTTGGATACAAACTGGGTAAGGCACAGTCCAGCAGGTGGGAGCTGTTGTGCGTGGGTTTGCACAGTGTTAAGCACTGCTGACCTCTGGTCACAGGACCTTATACACGTTTACACTCTACATTTCTTTGACAGGGCACTACTGCATATAGGTAGACAAACACGCTTACAGCCGCTCACTCTTCGACATGTCCACTTACATTTGTCACTCACGCTGGGTGTGTGCGATCCCTTGTGATGTGTATTACATCAGACTACATGACTACAGTATCATGTATGTGTAACCATTTTGCGACGACAGCCGTTCGACTGTACGGACTCGGCTGCCTGTCCAGTGATGTAATCATATTATATGTGTGTTCCTCATACGATCTGCTCCCATCTGCCTGATAAATGGGAACATATGCTGCAATGCTGACATGTGACTTGAGTTTGTTAACGCAGCGGTCTGCCGAGCCATGCTACCGCATACCAACTGCACGTTGACCACCTTTCAGATTGCACGACTGGAGACTGTAGGAGTGACACCTTTCCCACTTTGCATGGGACAGTCTTTTATCACACACCACATGTGACAATACCAGAACTCTCCACCAATCGGGGACACATTTCTGCAGACTCAAGGACAGGTCATGAAAAACAGGGACACATTTACAAATGCAATGCTATTAATTTGACACATTGACAGAATCAGAACATATGACATAATACACATATTGTGATGTAACAGTTGTTTATATCTCTTACTTATTGTCATTAGTCAGTGAGTGTAATTCACCACCTTTCCTTCAACAGCCACTACATTTAGGAGGGATTAAGAGGGACACAGTTAGACTTTTAGTCAAACTCAGGGACGTACCTGACATTCAGGGACAGTTGAGTGGTATGGACAATACTCTAGTCATTGCAACTGTCCTGATTAGGGGACCTTCTCATGTTGTAGGTGTCTGTACTGGTTGCTTGTTACAGGTCTTGTATACCTGACACGTCGATATGTCATATGTAGTAGCATAAGCAACTATACTGCTGCTAGACTATGCTTTGATTTGCTCTGATATGTATATTTCTGTACTATGCATGGCTGTAAGTATGTTCTGCCCTGGTACATCTGACAGTTCTACAGACCAGGTTCCACTTTACCCGTTCAGACTGGTGGCGGACCTATTGACCCTATATGTAGAGCTATCACATGTGTCGAGGCAACACATACTCACAGCATACCTCTCAACTGTCCCTGATTTTCAGGGCCGCCCCTGATTTTGAATCATATTTTAACTCTGTCCCTCTTAATCCCTCCTAAAACTAGTGACATTTGGAGGAAAGGTGGTGAATTACACTTCATGAATAATGACAATAAGTAAGAGTTACAAACTTCTTTTACTTCAGAAAATGTGTATTAATTCATATGCTCTGATTCTGTCAATGTTTCCAGTTAATTGCTTTAATATTTTAAATGTGTCCCTGATTGTCCTTGTGTTTTCTTGACTTATCCGTGATTCTGTTGCAATTTGTCCCCAATTGGTTGAGAGGTCTGAGCCACAGCCAGTAGTACACGGACGACCTCTACGGTTTGCATACATTAAGGTTATTCATGTAGCATTATAATTGATAATACTGTTTCCTATTACATGTAGCTATTACTGATACAACAAATTGATTTCTGACACCACTACACACACTATATAGCCTCCATTCCTGAACTCACAGGCCCAGACCTCTCAACCAATTGGGGACAAATTTCAACAGAATCAGGGACAAGTCAGGAAAAAACAGGGACAATCAGGGACAACTTTAAAATATTAGTGCTATTAACTTGATACATTGACAGAATCAGAGCATATGAATTAATACACATTTTCTGAAGTAAAAGAAGTTTGTAACTCTTAATTATTGTCATTATTCATTAAGTGTAATTCACCACCTTTCCTCCAAAAGTCACTAGTTTTAGGAGGGATTAAGAGGGACAGAGTTGAAATTTGGGTCGAAATCAGGGACGTCCATGAAAATTGGGGACAGTTGGGAGGTATGCACAGGCCATGTGCCATAACTGTCATTTTGCAAGACACAGCCGCCCAGATGGGTGTGTCCCTCCCAGGTGTACAGGTGTTTAACCTCTTCTATTATGCTATCATCTACCTGAAGTGGTCAGCAACTTATGCACTTTCCGTCAGTAGCAGAACTCACATACCAATGGGTGTGACTGAACACTGTATCAGGAACAATGCATAACAAACTGCGGGACACATTTAGATGATTGTTTCTATTAACCAGACACATTCACAGTCACAGAACATATGTATTCATCCACGTTTGTCAAGGTACATGCTGCTTATGACTCATACATGTTGTCATCTGTCATTACCTGTATTCCGCCACCTGTTCACCTAATATCAGTAGTTTTGGCAGTGTTTCTTTGGACTTTGTTACATTCTGATACATAACTATGGACGTCCATGCTACTCGGGTATACAGCACTGTGTAGGTCTCTATGTATTCCCCGATGGTTTACAAACTATCCAGTAGATGTGCTCTTCAGGTTTGGGAGGTATAGGCATATGCTATGCCCACATAGGAATGTTAATGACTTCCACTGGGCGGGCCTACTACATCTCTGCCAACCAGCACCTGCACACTTAAACCCATTAATGCATACCCATGGTCCACCTACCTGGCACCCCTCTACAGCAGTCGTGACAAATACATACTGCGAGCGCAGCTGGGGTATGAGCACACCCCTACACTTTGCCCACTCTCCCCATCTCGGGACACATGTTGTACGTTTTGTCAACCCATGTATTATCACACTGGCACCACCTACTGTTCCATGTATACCTACATCCTGCTCATATTAGTGTCGGCAGATTCTTTCATACCTTACTTTTTGGGGTCCCGCAAGGGACACCGTTATCCATGTTTAAAGTGTAGACCTTGAAGAACTCTCCCACTGGTCCTTTCCCACTGGTGTTTTGGACAGTGGCAGTGTATTGATCTGTATTGCCTGTCTGTATGTCTGTCCAGCCTAGCTGGGCGATGTGGGGGGTACAACGTTTCTTTATTGGACCTCCCAGTCACAAATGCCTGGGCTGTAAATATGTTACCCCTAATTGCTGTGAAGTAACCTATTTATGTGAATGTGTATATCTACACTGACATATAGTTTGTTTTGTATGTATGTGTATATATCACTACCTGTTGTTTGTGTATATATATCTATCTATATATATCCGTAGTATATCCTTGTGTGTGTGTGTGTGTGTGTATAAATATATATATATATATATATATATATATATATATATATATATATATATATATGTATATATATATATTTATGTCCGTATGGATATATATGTGAATGTAAATTATTATAGCTATGTGTATATATACGTTTTTATCTATATATACATATGTGTGTCCGTTAACCTATACATTTCCCGGACATGGACACTTACACATGCGTATTGGTTTTATCCCTGCTTCAACAGCATACTATTGCCTTAGTCATTCTGACATCGGCACTTCACTCTGGTGAACTTGTGCTCAGTATATTGCACTTTATGCAGCGGACAGATGTCGCAGGTTTTTCATGTCCCTTCCCTTCCCTTTTGACTATTTCATTCATTTATACATGCAATGAATATTATTCTGGACATCTGTTATGAAATCACTACAGGTATGCAATAGTCTAGTCAACAGCTGGGACAGTTGGTCGGTGTACTTCTGTGTACGGATCTCTCTGATACTCGGGGACTCGTGTCTACAGTGACAGGGGCAAAGCTATGACAACTCAGGGACAATCATGGACACTTCTACCATATTAGTACTATTAACTTGGAACATGTTGACAGATTCGTAATACTACTAATTGTGTGCAGTTAAATGCATCTAGTACTCTTCATTGTTGTGAGTAGTCATTCTCATTCAACACCTTTCCCCCAAATGGCACTGGCTTTATGAGTTTTTAAGGGTCTGGCCAATTATTGTGTGAATGCTCTGACCATTGGTATCGTTGACATTGTCATATGTACAGGTTGTGCTGTATTCTGGTGACTAGGGTTGGCAGCTTTTCACATGGCCAAGATGGGACTTTTTCGGAGCACACCTGGTTTTACATGCCGACACATACCCACGGTCAGTACAACGGATAGAACTTTACTTATTTGCTGACATAAAAGCCTATTGTAGCGGTTTATTTGCTCATTCTGTTTTTTTGTAACATTTAGGTATTGTAGATACTGCAATGATTATTTTCTGCTACTTTTACATAACATATGGGACATAATTATGTCCTACAATCCCAGGACATTTGCCATTTGAAATGTCTTTTGTCAGGACACAACTGTCCAACAATGGACTATCCCTCACAAAGCGGGACAGATGACAACCCTACTGCGGACAACAGATTGTTTGGGCCAACACATAGCCACAGTCACTGCAGGTTTAGAACAGTCATTTGTTTCCTAGCTGTAAGCCTTATACCTTTGGCACTTTTGTTGTTTGTCTGTTTCTTGTACGACTTACATTTATTCTATCCTGACGTGACCGCTTTAGGCAACTGTTACATGCAGTATGGTGCATAGTTATTCCCTACGGTCACAGGACATTTGGCATTGTAACATTGTTGGTCAGGTCACACCTACACACACATTAATTGTCCCTCACACAGTGGATCAGGGGTATCCTGTTTATGTCAGTGCCTTCATCATCCTTATACCATGTGCCACTATGCGAATGTGTGCAATATATTCTCCCGCTTATTCGTGTCGGGACACGTGCGTCATGGGCAGGTGTTTGATCCTGGGTGGTAGGTAATGCATGACCAATTAGGGCTGGACAGTGTCGTGCACCTCTAATGCACATTCCAGCTTGTGTCCAGATATCTACTGGACTGGACTTCGTGTCTTCCATTCTAATGTTTACACAGCTTACGCATCCCATGAGGGATATCCAAAAATTGGACCTATCCACAACAAGCAAAATAATGAACATCTTTTTGGTGATATGAAAATGTGCTGGGGGTTTTACATGCAAGGGATACATAGTGTGCAATCCTGCAACTGCCTAGGGTGACACTACCTACTACATATGCGTAGTGGTCACTATGTGTAGCTTTGGCTGCACCAAACCAGTAGGCCAAATATGGCTGCATTTGGTGGACGTTCAGGTACAGGAGCGGGTTGTATGATGTGGAGGGGATGCTGCATAGTCCATTATGCATCCAGGTGTGTTGCATTAGTTATGGCCAGTTCCATCAGGACCAATCTGGGGGTATGTGCCGGTGACATGTCTATCGATTTGTATCGCACATTTCAATATTCATATGTTTGTGGGATTGTGTTCTACAGTAAGGCCTGTCTGCTTGTATTGCAGCTGTTTATACATGTGTTTGTGTTTCTTTCAGCTTCACCCGCTGCTCCCTCATATACCTCCGGTTCACCTATTCTGCATACAACACAGTATCGCCTTGGAGGATTGTACCATTACCCATCCCCCCACACACACAAATTCCTCACACCCCATACATCACTGCTTTGATTGTTGGCCGATGACACGGCCAGAGTAACACATTGAATACCCTACATGTGTCAGGTACCTGTATGGTTGTGTGGACTACCCTGCCATGTTTGCTTTCCACATGCTATACCTCACGCGCATAGGTACACGCCCATACTTAACTTTCATCACATGGTTGGTTTACCCGGGTACTACCTGTTCAACTGTGACACATCCTGACAAGTTCGGCTTGTACCGCTGATTTCCGGATTTTGGCAGCCTGTTCTATTCATTGGTAGGATGTCACCTTTTCCTATGTCCAGGATGGAATATATTCTGTACATATATCCGACTGTACTGGACAACATGTACCCACAGTCGACGGTACGGATAATACTGTTCCTTTCAGCCTACATGTTTCCTTATTGTTGTAGCTGTTTATATGCTTCTTCTGTTTCGTTTACATGCTTATTCCATTTCCTATCACATTTGGTATGTGAAATATGGACATACCTTTTGTATGTGACTATTACATGCCTTGTGGGATATGATTCGGACATACGGTCGCTAGATATCTACATTTATTGTGTATTTTGTTATGGACACATCTGCCCAGCTGTGTACCCTCCCTCACATTATGGGTCAGCTGGTGATGCTCACCATTGGGCTGGACATACCTACTGGCGGCTCGCTAACATATGATGCGTTTCACTTCCACTTGATATAGTATCTAAACTGCATTGGACTACAGCCACACGGTCTTCCATGTCATTTGTTCGTGGGATAGGGACCCGTTATTCCCTACCGTGCATTTGTGTTTGCTTCTTCACTTTGTGTTCACAGGAACTTTCTTGCATGCATTGCATAC
>NC_056734.1:778599750-778609750 GCF_019279795.1 Protopterus annectens
CAGGTAGGGTATGTGTACGATAGTGACGAAGTGTAGGTTTAGGGGTGGGTTAAGTGAGTTAGGGTTAGGGTGCGGGTAGGGTAAGTGTGCGGTTGTGTCGGACCTTAGGGTTAGGGTTTGGGTTAAGGTTAGTGCATGTATAGCTGTGTGTAATGCGTAGTTTATGTTTTGTGTGTCGGTGTTTTGGGTGTAGGTGTTATGGTGTTAGGTTTTGTGCATTGTCGGTATTGTGTGTTGTCGGTCTTTTGGTGTCGGTGTTTTGGGTGTCAGCTTTGTGGCGTGTCGGTGTACTGAATTAGACCCATATATATATATATATATATATATATATATATATATATATGTGTGTGTGTGTGTGTGTGTGTGTGTGTGTGTGTGTGTGTGTGTGTGTGTGTGTGTGTTGTGTGTGTGTGTGTGTGTGTGTGTGTGTGTGTGTGTGTGTGTGTGTGTGTGTGTGTGTGTGTGTGTGTGTAACTAGCATGGAAAACAAGGCATTCAAAGTATGATGACTGAAGCACAAAGCTGTAATACTCTGTTGAAAACTGGCTTACAAAAAAGAGATACAAATACAGTTATGTTATATATAAAATGTTTAACCAGTGCTTTTATAAAGAGTTGGCTAAATGTTTAATTATTTCATTCTGTCATAACTTGTCTTGTATTTTAAACAGTGGTAATTGTGTTAGACAACTAATACTGCATGTCATCAAATAAGTAACCTTGTTATTTATTTGCACATAATACAAGGTGCTATATCTAACATTCCTCCATTTGATCATACCTTTGTGTATATATATATTTTCATTTATATGTATTTTCTGTTTATTCGTTAATGTCATTCTTTTAGGTTAAAATTGAAATCATTGAGTCTTGCAGTCTGTTCTTCTTTGGTTTCTTTTTTTCTTCTCATTTGAAAATAAACCAAGACACAGAAAAAAGCCATAATAGCTCAGTTTATCTCCTATCAGAGAAATTTATCAGGGATACATAAAGTTAAGCCACTTAATGAATTGTTACAGAAGATGACTACTGTACAGTGATACAAATGAACCTTGCCTCCTTAAACATTTCCTGATCAAAATACTGTTCTCAGAACAGTTAACAGATAGAGCTGACAAAGGCATTTGCTTATATCTTGCTGACTTAGCAAATCATTGTTTAAATCAGTCCCTGAAAAAAGTTTTCAAGTACAATGTGTATAACTAACATAGGAAGCATGAGCCAGAAAGGTGACCGTGAGGTGTAAGCCTAGTGTTTGCTTCACAGTAACCAATTAAAAAAAGACAGTTATAGTCCCACCACACTGCTCTACCATGAGGAGATGCAACACTGTGGTAAGCTGTATTTACGGCCTACCACAAATGCTAATGAGGCATTATGGTGGAGCAGTCTATGTTAATTAGCCATGCACTCCCTACTCCCAGAAATGTCTGTAGTAAAGCATTTATATAGCTGAGCAAATCAGAGTCACCCAGTTGTGCACGTTACCTCTGCCTGCCATGTTATGAATACAGTGAAAAGTTCACAATCACCCACTGCTTCCAATGGATGAAATTATGTTAGAGGGAAGTGTCAGGGAGTTTAGTGGACAGGTAGGGTGAGTGGGTATGTGCATGTGTGTATGGTTGCATGTGTGAGTATAGCAGACCTTTCAACTGCCCCTACTTTGGAGGAACATTTCTATGTTCGTGCCTGTCTTACCCCTATATATAAGTACCTACTTTTGGAGACAGGTCTTTATTTTCAGGTTTGATTTACCCTTTATCACAATATTTTGAATCCTCCTCATCACATGCATACCTCTCAACTGTCCAGATTTTTGCCTCATATTTTTGGTCTGCTTTTCCATAATTTGTGGTTTTCTGGCAAGTCATTGAGGACTAAAGTCAGAAAATAATGATAGAAATTTGAGTTTTAGAGTTCATATCCTATATAAAACTCATGCTAATTTTTAAAACCTGTTATTTTATCAACTTTCTAAGCTTGAAAGAGCAATATTTAAAACATGTCCCTATTTTGGGCCTTTGCCCTCCCCCCCCCCCTTATTTATGGCTTTGTCCAGAGTTCTTGTTCTAACAGGTTGAGAAGTATGATCACATGTGCTTTTTGAAGATGTATAGTACACATAAAACCACACTGTATTACTAACATATCAGTGACAGCAATAATTTAAAGAACAGGCACACATCTTACATCTTCCTTTTTCAGAAGCAAAAATAAATGATGTTGTGCAGTAGAATTTTGTACTTCTGTTGAAAAAAAGTCTACAGATTTTACTGTCTCTCTTTCATAATATGCTTATATTTTCCTTTGTTTTTGTCACTCTGTTTTTTAAATCTGTTTCTGAGTAATATGCCTCTTTCTTACTGGAATTTGGAAGAGATGTGTACTATATGGTATTAAACATTTATGCCAATTAGATATCCATATTTTTGGCTGGATGCACATACTGTTCAAAGGATTTTGTCCCTGTTTTCAATGTCTGCAGATTGAGAAGTATGTTACCCTCCCCAACCCATTTAGAATCTTGGACCATCTGCCTACAAAGCAAAGATAACCATTGTGACTCTAGGCCCGCTACTCTTCTCTCGGGTCTATATCAGAAAAACGAAAGACGGAAACCAGAATACAAATACGTGAACACATGAAGAGCGATCTACCATAAGAGCGAACCATGTACGGAGCGAAAACCAAAACACTGAATGGAATTCCCTAACCAACAGCACTGTGGAGGTATACCTAAACTAACTGCATAAAAGTAACATAACACACTTTTGCGGGGGGGGGGATGCAACCCCCTGCACCCCCCCACACCCCCCCCAAATAAATATACCAACTCCGAGATTGCACTACAGTGGGGAAAATGGTATATTCCCTTATCCCCAGAATTGCACTGCTGGCCAAACAAATCCGTTCAGTGTTATGCTTTTCACTCAATACGTGGTTTGCTCATATGGTAGATCACTCTTCATGTGTCGACATACTGCTATTCGCAGTTTCCATCTTTTGAGCTTCTAATATAGACCCCTTCTCGGGTCTATATCAGAATCGCGAAAGACGGAAACCGCGAATACAAATACGTCGACACATAAAAAGAGATCTACCATAAGAGCGAACCACATACGGAGTGAAAACCAAAACACTGAATGGATTTCCCTGGCCAACAGTGCCATGGAGGTATACCTAAACTAACTGAATTAAAGTAACATAACACACCTTTGCAGGGGGGGGGGCTGCACCACCCTGCACCCCCACATCCCCCTACTTAAATATACCAACTCCAAGATTGCACTACAGTGGGGAAAAGGGTATATTCCCTTATCCCCAGGATCATGCTGCTGGCCAAACAAATCTGTTTCATGTTTTGCTTTTCGCTCAATAGGTGGGTCACTCGTATGGTAGATCACTCTTTATGTGTCGACGTACTGGTATTCGCAGTTTCCTTCTTTCATGCTTCTAATATAGACCCCTTGTCTCTAGTGTGTTGTTCACATTTTCACTTAACTGATTGCTGCTAAATGCATTCTGGGAAATATAACCCTTGAGTCTGACTAAACTGTATGAATATGTATTTCATCTCCAACTTATAAAAAATCAAAAACACGCTATTGTATTTAGTGTCTGAGAATTTACTTTCTAAAATAGTTCTGACTGCTTTAAGCAACATGGCTATCAAGGGAGCTTGAACACCAAGCAATCACACAGTGAATAAAAAAATTAAAGTAATTGATCAATGTCACAGTTAGACCGAATCAATCAGTATGGCATTCAGTCATTATCTTGCAATTTCATTGGAAAATTTTTGCTTTAAATACAAGCAGGTAGTATTACACCCACATTTTATTCTTTAATCACCTATCTCATCCTTTCAGTGTTGTGCTTTTAATCAATAATGCAGAAAAAAATACATGCAAATATACAAGAGATCCATAAGGCCAATATTTCTGATTAACTGTTCATTAAGGGATCACTGCACAGGAAATGCTGAAGCAAAGCCATTTAAAAGAACTGTTAGAGCAAGAAAGAAAATTTTAGAAAACTCTGCTGAAAGAAAATGCAGTTACCATTTCAGACCAAATTATATGAGTCTTTCAAACAGTCTTATATAAATACACACACACACACACACACACACACACACACACACACACACATATATGTGTGTGTGTGTGTGTGAGTATATGTGTGTGTGTGTGTAGACTGATACATATCTGTGTGTGTGTAATATATATAAGAAAATAATATATTTTAAGATTATAAATATTACTGGCTTACGTTGATCTGAAGAAGCTAATAAGCGAAAGCGCTCATCAAGTTTAAATAAAATCTTACATCTGTGTTTTAAGAGAAGTGACTACCTGTTTTGCTCCATTACTTTTACATTCCACAAAGTTATATTACCATTTTAGCAATGGAGCATTCATTCGGCTGGTTGGCAGACAAGTGCTTCATTTTGGTGATTACATTTCATTAAATTAATTTATATTGCACTGTAATTATCAAAGATTTAACAAAGAAACATTATGGGCTGATGTCATAAGAGTAATTAAGGAAATTTCTAGACTAAAACACTACACACAAAAATCATGGATGACAGCTAGGAAGCTTATTAATTATTGTATGGCTTAAGATGGGATACAAACCAGTAAAGATAAAATTGCTAACATCATGTAGCCTTTGCTCATATTTACTAATATGCCACAGATTATATAAGATTATTCTCATTTTTATTCAATTTAATGGAGACTTTAACTCAGCAAATTTCTCCCAGCAGATTAACCCTGACACCAAAGTAGCTTTTTTACTACTCACAGTGAAATGTATTTCACTACAAACTGTATATATGCAGTATTACAAACCTTAATTCATGCAGAATACTTTTCTTTAAATAACCCATATGCATCATTAAGGTTCTCATCAGTAAACTATAACAAAATAGACGGCTGCTCGATGCTGCTAAAAAAGATGAATCTTTATTGCAGTTTAGGAAAGCTTTTTCAGGTTTTGAAAAATGAATCTGGTACAGTATAGCTACTGACAATTGTTTGACAGGTAGCATGCACACCTTTGATGGCAAAAAGTTTTTTTTGTTTTACTCGCACTTCCTGTGCTTGGATTTATCTTCCAGTACTGGCACTGCAGTGCAGCATTAGATGGGTGTTGAACTCTTGAGCTTCCTTTCTTTTCATGACACACTAAAGTGGGGTCCCATCAGCTTCACTTTATGGCAGCTCAAGAGTGTATAAAAGATTCCATGGTGCTTATTGAAAAATAGTAAGGGATGCATTATTGTAGAAGTGAAATCAACAAAAACATCTCTTGTACACCTACAGACTTAATTTCTTCTTTAAACAGGACTTAAATAAGCTATGTAATGTCTGACTAAAAATGACTGGGTAGAATGTAAGTGATGTATAATGTTTGCAACTAGGAGTGTATCAGTATGGGTTTTAATGTAAAATGCTTACAACTAGGATTGTGTTGGTGTGGTTTGTTTTCATTTATATAAATGTATGATTGCTTATGTCACTAGTAATGGTTTAATAAATATTATTCTTATTTAAAAAAGGGGCAGGGATTGAATAATTTATGCAATGTTGCTTAGGTTATATGATATATAGCAATATATGTGAAGTATGATGTTTGTTAACTGTAATTTGTTAACAGAGTTTGATTACTTTTGCATAAATGTACATTTGCCTGTGTCGCCAGTGATAATTTAATAAAGGTGTTTACAAAAAAAGGTTCAGTTAAAATTTTCCCTGGGATTCATTAAAAGAGTTTATATATATGTGTGGTGATGCTTGGTGAGCAGCAGCTCTAATTACATATTCTTGCCGGGCACTGCATTTAAATGTAAATAAATTTGTTTTTCATCACACCAATAACTGAGTACAATGCACCCTTCTTCATGTACATCACTACACATCTTCCAGTGATGTGTAACTGAAGTGTACCGCTTTTGCCACAACGAGCTGTGACACATCTTATTGGCCATACCTCGATATTATTTTTGTGGCATAAACATTACTGTCTGATGGTGCAGGAAACCGTGTAAAGTAACACAGATAGTAAACCTGTTACCTCAGAGCACAGTAAGTTATTGGGATTGTGCAGAATGCCACAATGATTACCTGGGATAACATATAGGTATGTATATGGTCCAGATACAGTACAGGACAATGTATACAGTGAAGAGTATTGTGAAATCCCATTCCAGGCATTATGTACTGATGTTGTGTAAATGATCTGTAAGTGTACATGGACTGCCATGTAAAATAAGCACTCAGGGGAAGTGTGTGTAGATTGTATACAAACACACAGAAGAATTGTAGAAATGAACAAAGGTAAAGAATACATGTGAAACAACCAGATGTACATCAGATGAGGGCATGTCAATGGAAGATAGTTGTAGCAGCAACACCGATCACAAATCAATATGGTATAGTATGGAATGCATAGTGAAAATGTGTATTATGTGACTGTCACATAAGGTGGCATAGCAATGGGGAAGAAGTCTGTGTGAGATAAGCATCCTTACATGAACAATGCAGAGGACATCCATCAGGGATGTTATATATAATCGGGGTAGGGTGCACATTGTGAAGCTATGCAGACTGATTTGCCTGAATATGAGTGTAATCTCAGCAGAGGTCTCCAGCAAGTGGGACAAAGGTTAAGTCTCATGGACAACAGTGAAAGAAGCCTGGACAACATCAGAGTAATACCAGCAGTAATCCCATATCTCTGACATAACATATGTGATTTAGAGTGATCAGATATGGTTGTGCACAAACACACTTATACAACTATTATGACATGTCCGCACTCTATGAGGGTAATCATGCACACTTTCCTGACACTGTAACATCTGTTAGAGGTCTTAGGAGGGACACTACTGTACCTGTATGTGACATTATGATCAATACAGACTAACTGACTGGTGTGCATGGTATAAACACACACACACGCACAGACACACACACACACACACACACACACACACACACACAGAAATATGTATATATATATATATATATATATATATATATATATATATATATATATATACATGGATTCACATTAGCAGCACAAAATACAGAAATATCGAAATTCAGTATTTTGGGCCCATAAAGTGGAATCCTGAAAAGAATGAAAACTCAGAAGCGCGAAATTCAAAACCTTGCAGACCGAAGATTTTTAATTAGTGCTTCTGCTGTTTCACTGTGGTTATGGATTCAAGTAAGTGTTTATTTGTTAAGGGTTTGGGGGGGTAGGGGCTATGGTGTGTGTTAGTGTGTTTTGTTGCTGTCATGTGTGTGTGTGTGTGTGTGTGTGTGTGTGTGTGTGTGTGTGTGTGTGTGTGTGTGTGTGTGTGTGTGTGTGAGGAGAATGTAGCTTGTATGGTGGTGCTTTGTGTGTTTTTGCATGTAGTGTGACCTCGGAGTTAAAATATTTAAGTAGGGGGAGTGTGGGGGGGCTGTGGGGGTGCAGGGGGGCTTGCCCCCCATCTTTTATGTAGGACAGAGCTTGTGTTTGTGTGTGGGGAGGAAGGTGTGTGTTTGTGTACAGCAGAAGCACTAATTCAAAATCTCCGGTATGTGACATTTTTTTTATTTCGTGCTTCTGAGTTTTCATTCTTTTCAGGATTCTACTTTATGGGCTTGAAATTTCAATATTTCAAGCTTCTAAAGTGAATCCGTATACATATATATATATATATATATATATATATATATATATATATATATATATATATATATATATATATATATATATATATATATATATATATATATATATATTTAGATATAGATATGACACCAGCCACACTGTCAGAAATGTAACCCATGCCATCAATGTTGTCAAACAACTATGTATGTACTGTGTTCATCACTAGAACAGGTATCACACATGCATCTGGTGTAACAACTTGATGGGGGTTCCGCACCATCAGACAGTAATGTTTATGCCACAAAAAGAATACTTAGGTACAGCCAATAAGATGTGTGACAGCTCATTGTGGCAAACGTGGTACACTTCAATTACACATCACTGGAAGATGTGTAGTGAGATATATGAAGATGGGTGCAATTGTACTCAGTTATTGTTGTGATGAAAGCTGTGAACTATGGAGGTATTATGGCTTGTGATGTGGATGTCCTTCACATACTCAGTAGTTGTGTTACATACAAGGAAGTAGTCAGCACTGTGGCCACATGCTGGTGGATGTTCCACATAACATCTACGATGGACACAGGTCACATACCTATTGGCTTAATTATACAGTGTGATGCCTACATTATTCTTGGGTTGTGTGTTTGTATTCCTGATGTAACAAATCCTCACGTGGTTTTGTTTCATTGCAGGTGTTGTCATGGCTGTGGCAGCAATCATTGGTGTGTGTTGATACTGTTTGTATTATACTAATATCACTGTTGTAGTTAATAATTGCCCACAGTCTGTAGTCCTTTAAAAAGCTGTTTGGAGACAGGATGTGTATGTCATTCATGACATTTCTGACTTAAATAGTGGACAAGGGAGGGCCTAGCAGACATCCCTGATTTATGGACCTGATCATTGGACCTGAGATATAGGTCACTTCACACATTTCAACATATTTAGATGCCACATATGTGATACAGTGGTCTCCCCACTTGGTGATATAGGTGTTTACGGCCATATCTGACAGTGCTGAGTGAATACCTCACTGTGGATTTGTGTCAAATGCCTTGGGCTTGTCAATTTCAAAAAGATGATAGTGCTGTCCTAATGCATGCCCTTAATGACCTCTTTGAGGACAGCTAACAGATGTAACAGACATGATGTAGCATTAAAAACTCACACAGGTCTGTTGCACATAGCTAGGATATTACAAGTGTCCATTTAGAAAATGTCCATGATAACATGTTGGCATACCTCACTGATGAGGAGAGTTACGATTAGGATGTGTCTATACATGCATGACTGGATGTTGTCTCCCCAACTCAGAAGGATGCATGTTGATGAACACTCTTCTACAGGAACACAGTCTGTGTGGAGGGTGTGTTGAAGTGTATATTCAACTATGTTGGGAAGGTGTATGTCCCAAGTCATGCTACAGGCAATCGGTGATATTGTCACAGCCTATTGATTCATTGATAGGCCTGGGTGAAGGTAAGAGAGTTCAGACTGCCTATCCTGATTGGGCCTAGGGTTTGGACACAATCCCCCACATAGGTATCATTGAGTAACTCTCCCATCTGGGGATAAACTCTTACATCACTAGATGGGTAACCAATTGGCTCACCAACAGAACACATAATGTAAAAGCTGGTGAATCAACCTGTACCAGTAGAGTTGTCACCACTGGTGTACCCCAGAGATCTGTGCTTGGTCCTTTACTGTCTGGAATCTATTTCTTGACAGTTCAGGCTAAAGTATATGGCCTTTGGCTTACCTCTTTTGCTAATTCTTGTATACTGGGTGCAATCATTGAGTCAGCCAATGATGATATATTACAGGAGGGGCTAATGCAGACAAATGATCGGTAACAAAGCCACATGGTCTACAAATAAATGCAAAAATGTGTCTTTATTTTGGCCTTCTGCAAAGTGGAATTCCATGCTAATTACAGCATTGATAACAGCAGTCCTGCTGTGCTGAAATTCAGTGATGTAAGACCTGAGAACACACATAGATATCAATCTGAACTTTGACCAGCAAGTGTCTGCACTGGTATTGAAAACCTATATTGTGCATATCATAAGTCATGCCATCGTATTTAGATCTGAGGATTATATTACAGCACTGTACGCAAAACCTTATCAGAACTCTGAAAGAATATAATGCTCCCTTTTTCATGTATCTCACCAGACACATGCAGCAGCTGGAGAGACCACAGGGGTTTCTCACCAAGAAACAAAGGGTCTACAAACCATGCCATGATGTATGTGGAGAGACTGAAAGTCATGCCACTGTAATCTGTGTTGTATAGGATGAGATGACTTCTTCCTGGCCT